>NC_053158.1:3797016-4097016 GCF_016835505.1 Polypterus senegalus | reverse complement strand
GCTCTGAACTCTTGAGTTGTGAAGATCCATTTTTGCCCCCTTGTCCTGTCACACTTGTTCCCAAACTGTCCTCAAGATTCGATTAGGTTGACTTCTTTTCTAGAAGTGTCTGCTAAGTGAATAAATGTAAATATAAATAGATGAACAGGACACGCCCAACAGAGATAAGGTGTGCAGAATCCCACCGCTGACTCACCTTGCTAGTCCAAATGTGCTTGGGCCTCTTTGGCATCAGCTTGAGTTTTAGGGGGCTGCTTTGAGAGGGTCCTCTACCTTATATGGACAGAAAAAAAAATGTGATTACGATGTTCAAAGAAATGAAAGCAATTCCACTAATCGATAAAGAGAAGCACGTCTAGTTAGGAATTAGCATGCGACGTACGCCTTAATTCAAAATGGGAAGCCTCTGCAGGAAAGAAGCGAGTTATCATTTGTTTCAAAATAAATGTTAATGTTGTGCATGATTTTTGTTTATTTACAAGGAAACAAGGCAGCGGGCCCAGGTCTCCAACGCCCCGGAGCCCTTCATGGCAGAATGCCTTTTCATTATAACAAGGCCGTGGGGAAATCTACTATAGTGTGCGTGTGATCAAGTTAATCTACTGTTCTTTTGCCTAAACTAGTAATTTGACACCTACACAGTTTCCAAAGGAAACGACAAAACATTATCTCCACACAGCGCTAAAATAACAAATTCATTAAGTTTCTTAGTGGCGGCGTAATCCCCTCTGAAGCATTGGTATGCTAATGAGGCTTTTCGTCTGGAAGCGGAGGCTCGTCTCATTAAAGTACACAAGGAACACAGCGACTTCTCTCTTATTTATTTATTTTTTATATTTTGATTTGGATCAGGGGTGTTTTTTGCTTCTAGATGTCTTTTTTTTATTTAATAGGCAATAAATAGATTTAAAATGAACAGAAAGTGACACAAACAAACGCACACACACATACAAATGTGCATCTCCCTGGGTGAGGCTCCTGCTTCTACTCACTCTGGAAATGAACTGACCGAGATCCTGACAGAGCAGACCTGATGGAGGGCCGCTCGGGGGGCTGCTATTTGCTATCGATGTATGATTTGTGCCATTTATTGTGCTCTCGTCACGGCCGGTGTGGCTCAGAGCTTTAGGACATCAGGACAATTTGGACGAGAACAGGCCAAGCTCACTAATCCTATCCACTTAATCCCCCCTAAGTAACATCAAGTTGATGTTTGAAGGTCCACAACACTACTTGGTCTCTTATTCCAAGTGTCTGTGGTTGTCTGAGTGAAGAAAAACTTATCATGTTTGAGCAAAATTTACCCAGGGCTGCTATTTACTGCTCACAAGTGAGCAACTGGATAACCTCACAACAGTAACAGGGACTACTAAGGAGGTACTGAGGGATTTGGAAATTGTAGAGAGAGAAGAGCCGATGAGATTAAATACGAAGTGAAGAAAAACTTCCTAATGTTTGTGTGACAGTCTCTAACTGTGTCCCCATGTTCGTGATGAACTCCTTTGAAAGGCACTGTCTTAGATAGATAGATAGATAGATAGATAGATAGATAGATAGATAGATAGATAGATAGATAGATAGATAGATAGATAGATAGATAGATAGATAGATAGATAGATAGATAGATAGATAGAGTGAAAGGCATTATTAGATAGATAGATAGATAGATAGATAGATAGATAGATAGATAGATAGATAGATAGATAGATAGATAGAGTGAAAGGCATTATAAGATAGATAGATAGATAGATAGATAGATAGATAGATAGATAGATAGATAGATAGATAGATAGATAGATAGATAGATAGATGGGAAATGCACTATATAATAGATAGATAGATAGATAGATAGATAGATAGATAGATAGATAGATAGATAGATAGATAGATAGATAGATAGATAGATAGATAGAGTGAAAGGCACTATAAGATAGATAGATAGATAGATAGATAGATAGATAGATAGATAGATAGATAGATAGATAGATAGATATGAAAGGCACTATATAATAGATAGATAGATAGATATGAAAGGCACTATATAATAGATAGATAGATGTCCTTGCCATCTGCTGCTCAGTCTTATCTTCTTATATAATACGCTATACCGTGGCTGTCAGTTTGTCTGTCCAGGATTTTAAATCACCTGTAGCTCCCAAACCGTTTGAACTATTGACCTGAAATTTGGTACACAGATACCGCTTGACTTCTACTATCCGCTTTCGGGGTGATGATTGACCTCTAAGGTTATTCCTCTTTGTATTTTTATTTTACTTTAGAGTCAACTGTCTTCAGTTTTATTGTAGAGTCAACTCTCTCCAGTGGACATCAGGGCAGCACATGCGTACGGGCGCCATTCTCATTCTGTACCACCTTCGCCATCACTTCCCCTACTTCTTCATATCTTAAATCATTCTTGAGGCAGATTGAAGACTAAAGTGCCAGCTTTAGTGAAATGTTAAGAAAAAAACTTGCTAAGCAATTGCAACACAAAAATCAGGTTTAAGTCGAAAAGATGCCAACGAAAGAAGAGTGTAACAAAGCGCCGACCCGACACAGACTGACACTGGAGACACACGTCTTTATTTTCTTCACCTATGGGGCCCACAAGCACTAAAGGCAATGCACAAAATAAACGCTTTCCTTTTAAATCCTCCACTCCTCCCTTACAGCTTTGTCTCGCTCCTCCCGACTCTGGCTCCTCGAGTGGTGGCTGCTGGTTCCTTTTAGAAGGCACCCAGGTGTGGTGAAAACACTGCCAATAAGAGCTCAGCAGCTCCTGCTGCAGCACCCCTGCGGATCCCCACAGGGCTGCGCCAAACTCCAACTCCCATGAAGCCCTGCGGGAGTCCAATGTGACTGCTGCAACCCAAGGGGGTTCTTTGACAGCCTTGGTGCAGCTGCTGTACCTTCAGGCCATCATGCAGTTAGTTAAGATGCTCTCTATACTGTAGTTCATCTAACCAGCAGCTTCTGGGGGGGTCAGGTCTCCTTAGCTTCCTGAGAAAATCGAGGCGTTGTTGTGCTTTGCCTATTCCAGCCCAGGACAGGTCCTCTGAGATGGTGACTCCTAGAAACTTAAAGCTGGAAACTCTCTCCACAGCATCTCCATTGACTGTTATCGGACTGTGATTGGTCTTTTTAGTGGTCCTAAAGTCCAGAATCACTTCTTTGGTCTTTTTGAGATTTAAGACCAGGTTGTTGGTGTTGCACTGTGCTGTCAGATTCTGAACCTCTTCGCTATAGGCAGCTTCATTGTTGTCTGTTACAAGCCCAATGCCAGTCGTATCATCTGCAGATTGAACAATAATGTTTGATTGGTGGATGGGTTGGCAGTCATGGGTGAAGAGTGCATAGAGAATGGGGACTTAGTACACATCCTTGTGGCACACCAGTGCTCAGGGTAAGGGTGGAGGATGTGTGTTTGCCCATCCTGACAGACTGGGGGCGGTTGGTGAGAAAATCCAGTAACCAGTTGCATATGGACGGATATGGTCCTAGTTCATAGAATTTCTTGATCAGTTGTACCAACTGTCAATGTGCCAACTGTAATGCCAACTATCCCAAACATCAGGGTGCCCTGAAATTGGGGGGGCATGTAGAAAGAGTGTTGTCATTGTGACCATAATGCATACAAATCCCCTTAAATCAAAGCCTGCAGTGTGCGCTTTAACTACGTCTGAATGATTTGATTGGTAATTTTAAACTGCGGAGTAAAGGGGCAAATGGAGGAAAAAATGTGTCTTTGTCCCAAACGTGATGGGGTACATTCTACTGCTGTTGGTTATTTGATTGCAAATTAAAATATTTGAAGTTTTTCTCTGCCTTTCTGAAGAGGTCTCGGTTTATTGGGTCTTTGTCGCCATGGCTACACCAGGATCGATGCTTCTGGGCTTCCTGGGACTGAAAAATAAAAATAAATCCTCCATCTCGCTGCTCTCGGAGTCAAATTGTATTCACATTTCCCCAAATGACAGGGATTAGCTTTTTTTTTTTCCAAAAATGGATAGCTTTACTTACTTCATCCGCTCCAATGTAACGGCAGAAAAGATTTATGTGTTTGCCTGATTATGCAGCAAAGTAGTAAAGAACTGGCACTCATTAAAGGAAATAAAGATTGAACTCTAAATGTCACAAGCTGCACACTGGGAACTGAATTAATCTGGACTGCAAGAAATAAAAATATATCTCATTGACATAAAAAAGCAAGGAACACGAGTGCTCATTAAATATTCTTAATATTCCTGAAAACACGGATGGCTCAACACGTCAGCGTTGATTTTGCTCTACAAACGCCAGTGTACTTCAAGAAGCAGAAGGCAGACCAACCACACTGCCACCTCCATCAGGAGAGATGCTGCTGAGTACATGAGCGGCTTTAAATATCTCAGAGTGACCGTCACTGAACTGAAGCGAGGAGTGCAAGACAAAGCTAAACCGGATTGAAACTGAACTGAAAGTGGGCACAACACACTGGCCTTGTCAATGCATGGATATCTTGATTGAGCTGATCGGGATATGATCCAGAAATTAGGGTGCATGGAATTTGTCATTCCAGCAAATGGTGCCTTACAAACATTAGTACACACTGTATAGTAGCTTTATCTATCTATCTATCATATAGTGCCTTTCTTATCTATCTATCTATCTATCTATCTATCTATCTATCTATCTATCTATCTATCTATCTATCTATCTATCTATCTATCTATCTATCTATCTATCTATCATATAGTGCCTTTCTTATCTATCTATCTGTCTGTCTATCTATCTATCTATCTATCTATCTATCTATCTATCTATCTATTGTGAACGCTGGCCCCGGCACAGACAGACGGACAACATATTTTCACCCAACACACCGTTTATTAACACTATGTACAATATTTACAGTTTCGATGTCAAAGTCATGTGCACTCACACCCCAGTGCTTCTTGCACCGATTTCCCCAAAGTCCAGGGCCCACAGTCTCTGTGCCTTGCTTCCTGGCCGCCTCCTGTCCTCTCTCCAGCTTCGTCAACACTGCCTCCCGACTTCCACCAATGACTGGAGGGAGGCGGCCCCTCTTATAGGAACCCGGATGGGCTCCAGCTGCTTCCCGGCACTTAGTCTTGGCCACACCCCCATGTGGCGGAAGTGCCAGCTGCACACCCGGAAGCTGTCCGTGTATCTCTTGTCGTCTTTCCCCCTGGCACTTCCTGGTGTGGCGGAAGTGCCGGGCTCCCGGGACAAATAGGCACTGGAGCGCCGCCTGGCAGTGGCCACGGGTCCCTACAGGGCTGGGCTTCCAAGCCCCCTCCCGAGGCCTCCTGCATAACCAGGACGGACGCCCTCTCTCGTTCTGGAGGAGGCACACGCCCTCCTCCGGTCTTCCAAGGCGTCCCGCCGGGCTCAATCCCTGGCCAAAGACCACACGGGTAAACCGGCATTGGGGCGCCGCCTGGCGGTGACCACGGGTCCCTACAGGGCTGGGCTTCCAAGCCTTGTACCCGTGGCCCCCAACATAACCAGGACGGACGCGCTCTCTCGGTCTGGAGGAGGCACACGCCCTCCTCCGGTCTTCCATGGCGTCCCTGCCGGGCTCCATCCCCGGCCAAAGACCACACGGGGTAAACTGGCATCGGGGCGCCGCCTGGAAGTGACCCCAGTGTGGCGGAAGTGCCGGCTGCGCACTCGGAAGCCCTCCAAGTGTCCCCTGTCTTCTTTCCCCAAGCACTTCCTGGTGTGGCGGAAGTGCTGGGCACCAGGGTTGTTCAGGCTCCGGGGCGCCGCCTGGCGGTGGCCACAGGTCCCTACAGGGCTGGGCTTCCAAGCCCTTTACCCGTGGCCCCCAACATAACCAGGATGGACGCCCCCTCGCGGTCTGGAGGAGGCACAAGCCCGGAGCCTGGCCGGGGACCACAGTGCCCCACCGCTAGCGAGGACACGTGGGTCCGAACGGCACAACCCGAAAGGGCAGCACGTCCCCGGTGAGGGTCCTACTATGTCCCCATGGTCCAACACGGCACCCTGGGACATCCATCTTTGGCACCCCCTCCGACGCAAACGTGCCCCGCTGGTCCGTGCCGCTCTCGCCCCCGCCGCCCCCCCCAGCTAAGAAAGACACTATATGATAGATAGATAGATTTGAAAGGCACTATATGATAGATAGATAGATAGATAGATAGATAGATAGATAGATAGATAGATCTGACAGAATTGTGGAAGTGAATGATTAAATTTTATTCTGAACCTTCCTTTTTTAAAATGCTGTGTCTTGTTCTGGTGTTTGCATGCCACCTTTTTAAAACATCTTTTATTCTTTTAAATATCTTTAAATAAATAAATAAAAACCTTCATGCCAAGACAAAAGAGCAAATCTCCGACAGACTGGGTGATATCTGCCAGTCCCAATAATCGTACAAAATAATTTTCATGAATGTCTGAGGTGTCGCCTCATTTTCAGAAAATGCCTTCAGTTGTGGAATCATGTAGCGCAAGCCAAGCTCCATAAAGGAAAGCCACCGTATTACCCGTCACTTGTAGAAGACATAAAGACACTTTGATAAATGGAGGAAAAGCTTATCTAGACTGAGAGGTCGGTGCAGGAGAGAGCTGATCTAACTTAAAAGGAAAAGACGAAGAAACAAAACTCAACAACAGCTCAGTTGCTCGCAGATCTTTTTCCAGTTACATTTTCTTCTGGCTGAGTTTGTCAACAAGTAGAGAATTTAGAAGAAAAAAGAAAAAGTCATCCTAAAGGGCGACTGCACTGAGTGTGTCACCGTGCAGGCCGCCACCACAGAGAAACCGGAAGAACAGGCCAGCAAAAATGTATAAAGCAAACAGAACATTCCTGTTCTTATCCACCTCTTCGTTGTGGTTCTTCACCACAAGCCTGTACCATTCGTCCAGTTGTGTAGCGATGTTAACTCTGCCTAGCAAGGCTCGCTTGACTGTATTCTCCATGTTTTTTTTTAATCTTTTCAGATAAATGTTTCATGTCCTTACAGTAACTCCTGAAAAAGCCCATCCTATATCTGACCTCAACATTTTAAAAAAGTGAGTATGGAAAGCCAAAAGGGGCATTTACATGGCAGCACCCAGATAGCCGAGCCTATCTGTTGTACAGACTATGGGAGAAGCCTCATGTGCTGCTTCTCTTATTTTGTCAGCATCTTTTCAAATTAAAACTGAGGAAGTCAGTGTTTGTGCTGCAGTTACTTAGTGCGTTTTCTTCAATTTTGCACTTAAGCTGACACTTAAGTCTTCAATCTGCCTCAAGAATGATTTAAAATATGAAGAGGTAGGGGAAGTGACGGAGAAGGAGTTAGGATGAGAACGGCGCCCATACACATGCACCGTGCAGCCGCCCCACTGCTCGCTGCCGATAGATAGATAGATAGATAGATAGATAGATAGATAGATAGATAGATAGATAGATAGATAGATAGATAGATAGATAGATAGATAGATAGATACTTTATAAATTCCCATACTCCAGCAGCAGCTTACTGATAATAAACAATATTAAATTAAAGAGTGATAACAATGCAGGTATAACAGACAATAACTTTGTATAACGTTAACGTTTACCCCCCGGGTGGAATTGAAGAGTCGCATAGTGTGAGGTCTCCTCAGTCTGTCAGTGGAGCAGGATGGTGACAGCAGTCTGTCTCTGAAGCTGCTCCTCTGTCTGGAGATGATCCTGTTCAGTGGATGCAGTGGATTCTTTATGATTGACAGGAGTCTGCTCAGCGCCCGTCGCTCTGCCACAGATGTCAAACTGTCCAGCTCCGTGCCTACAATAGAGCCTGTCTTCCTCACCAGTTTGTCCAGGCGTGAGGTGTCCCTCTTCTTTATGCTGCCTCCCTAGCACACCACCGTGTAGAAAAGGGCGCTCGCCACAACTGTCTGATAGAACATCTGCAGCATCTTATTGCAGATGTTGAAGGACACCAGTCTTCTAATGAAGTATAGTCGGCTCTGTCCTCTCTTACACCGAGCATCAGTATTGGCAGTCCAGTCCAGTTTATCATCCAGCTGCACTCCCAGGTATTTATAGGTCTTTACCCTCTGCACAGTCACCTCTGATGATCACAGGGTCCATGAGGGGCCTGGGCCTCCTAAAATCCACCACCAGCTCCTTGGTTTTGCTGGTGTTCAGTTGTAGGTGGTTTGAGTCGCACCATTTAACAAAGTCCTTGATTAGGTTCCTATACTCCTCCTCCTGCCCATTCCTGATGCAACCCACGATAGCAGTGTCGTCAGCAAACTTTTGCACGTGGCAGGACTCCAAGTTGTATTGGAAGTCCAATGTATGTTGGCTGAACAGGACTGGAGAAAGTACAGTCCCCTGTGGCACTCCTTCCTCAACGGCTTGTCCACGTGTGAGGCGTCCCTCTTCTTTATGCTGCCTCCCCAGCACACCACCGTGTAGAAGAGGGTGCTCGCCACAACCATCTGATAGAACATCTGCATCATCTTATTGTAGTTGTTGAAAGACGTCAGCCAAGAGTTGATTCTACAATAAAATAAAATTAAAATTAAAAGAGGAATAAAAATCATCACCCTGAAAGCAGACAGTAGACGTCGCATAGTGTATGTGTACCAAATTTCAGGTCAAGAGGTCAAATGGTTTGTGAGCTACAGGTGATTTGAAATCCTGGACAGACAAACGGACAGCTACAGTAGTGTATTATATAAGAATCAATCAATCAACATTTATTTATATAGCACATATTCATACAAAAAAAATGTAGCTCAAAGTGCTTTACAAAATGAATAGAGAAATAGAAGACACAATAAAAGATAAACATAAGTCAACATTAATTAACATCGAATAAGAGTAAGATCCGATGGCCAGGGTAGACAGAAAAAACAAAAACAAAAAACTCCAAAGGCTGGAGAAAAAAAATAAAATCTGTAGGGGTTCCAGACCACGAGACCACCCAGTCCCCTCTGGGCAATCTACCTAACATAAGTCAAACAGTCCTCTTTGTATTTAGGGTTTTCATGGAAGGACTCGATGTTGATGGTCACGTAGACTTCTGCCTTTTAATCCGTCCATCATTGTTGGAGCATCATGAAGCTTTGAGTAGGAAAAAGAAACAGAAGAGAGAGTTGGGGTCAGTACGGATTTTAGAGCCTCCATGAATAGTTATTATGAAGAACTTAACATACAGAGTATCAGTATTAAGTTAAAGTGAAGTTATGAGAAGGCCATGTTACAGTAATGTGTTTTCAGCAGTGTTTTAAACTGCTCTACTGTATCAGCCTGGTGAATTCCTATTGGCAGGCTATTCCAGATTTTAGGTGCATAGCAGCAGAAGGCCGCCTGCCCGCCTCACCACTTCTTTTAAGTTTAGCTTTTGGAATTCTAAGGAGACAATCATTTGAAGATCTGAGGTTACGATTTGGAATATAACGTGTCAGACATTCAGATATATAAGATGGAGCAGATTATTTAAGGCTTTATAAACCATAAGCAGTATTTTAAAGTCAATCCTGAATGACACAGGCAACCAGTGTAGTGACATCAAAACTGGAGAAATGTGTTCGGATTTTCTTTTCCCAGTTAGGATTCTAGCAGCTGCATTCTGCACTCGTTGCAAGTGATTGATGTCTTTTTTTGGGTAGTCCTGAGAGGAGTGCTTTACAGTAATCTAGTCTACTGAAAACAAAAGCGTGAATTAATTAATAAAATAAAGAAGATAAAACTCCAGGCACCACACATGCAGATAAGGAGCGTTGGCTTAAGTTGGGAGAACATTTTGCCCTTCCTGCAGCAGTGGAGGTGATGGTATAGCAGCCTGCTGATCGACACATTTACAACACAAAAGACGCTGATGGTAGAGGTGCGAACGGCTTTAAGGTGGACCAGGATTAGGAGTTTTTTCATACGCTTCAGGGGTTCTAGTGTTAACAAGGAATGGCTGGTTGGTGTTGAAGGTGCTGGAGAAATTGCAATATATCCTCCTCACAGTGCGGCCAGCTCTTTCCAGCCGGGTGGAGCAGACAGATAATTTCATCCCCCACTCCCATCTTTTTCCAAACAGGAAAACTGCAGGTGACCCCACTCATATAGTCTAAGATCAGCCTTTCAAAGGTCTCGGTTCAATACTCGGCTAGTGTGGATGTCTCCATGCACTCTCTTGTTAGTTTGTATCGATTACAAAATGAACAGCCATTTTGTTTTTTCTTGGAACACAAGCAGTTTGCATCTGAGCAATAAATGTGGCGTGGTTTGCTATTAAAATCACAGCATGAATTACTCTGAGGTAGTAAAGGGCCTGAACTCCTACATGCTTATCTGGAGGAATTTATCACTTTGTACAATCGGCAAATAACTGCAATCAACGGCTGTTAATAGCCACAATCAAAACGCTTACATTCATGAGTACCGTTCTCCAGCACGCAATTGCTTACAATCAACTTCCTAACGTGCTGAACTCGGCCATTTCCTCGAGACCGATAAGAGCTTAGAGTTGGAATTCTATTGGAGATTGCAGGCACGTTAGCAGCCACGTGTGATGATCTGCCCGGCTTACAAAACTCAGAATGAAGGCGCTCTAAAAACCGACATCTGGGATGTGAAGAATTGTGGTCCTGCCGCTCCAGTCTTCAACTTGGAATTAAAGTCAAGCGCCGTTTTTAAAATAAAATCTGCAAGTTACGCTCCCTTTTGAAAGCATATTGATCTCTTCAGAGCTCCCTTCGTGGCGAGTGTGATAACAAAGCAACGGAGCGAAAAATTACAGCAGATTGAAGTAACGTCTCGAATGCTGAAGGAACAATAAAAGTGACCGATAAACTGACTGGACTGCACGAGCTGCATTATTTCACAAGTAGGGAGAGACAAATTGGGGGGAAAATATGGAGTTTAGTGAGGAAAACTATAAAAGTGTGTGGAATACACAAAATATTAACCATCTGTGGGGTGTTCTAGGCTTTGAGATGTAGTGGGATGTGGATAAATGAAGGATACAATTACAATACAATACAATTTATTTTTGTAGAGCCCAAAATTACACAAGAGGTGCCGCAATGGGATTCAACAAGCCCTGCCTCTTGACAGCCCCCCAGCCTTGACTCTTTAAGAAGACAAGGAAAAGCTCCCAAAAAAACCCTTGTAGGGAAAAAATGGAAGAAACCTCAGGAAAGACAGTTCACAGAGAGACCCCTTTCTAGGTAGTTTGGGCGCGCAGTGGGTGTCAAAAAGAAGGAGGGGGTCAATACAATACACAGAACAGAACAAATCCTCAATACAGTATAAAATTTTAGTAATAAAATCAGTAATTTATCCAGGCCACAGGTCTTTGTAATGTGGCTGCCGGCTGTAACAATGTAACTGGATGAGCTGAGCCAGCGTTGTGCATGTTCACACCTCACAAGAACTCGCTCAAAGTTCAGTTCACACAGATTCAAAGCAATACATTCACATTCATAGTTCACCATTTCAGTTTTGAACTCGTTCATGTTCAGTTTATTTACAAACTAGCAAAATACCCGCGCTTCGCAGCGGAGAAGTAGTGTGTTAAAAAAGTAATGAAAAAGAAAAGGAAAAATAACGTAACATGATTGACAATGTAATTGTTTTGTCATTGTCATGAGTGTTGCTGGCATATATATATATGCTGTCATATATATATATATATATATATATATATATATATATATATATATATATATATACACACATATAAACATATATACATACATACATACATATATATATATATTTTTATATATACACACACATACATATATATGTATGTGTGTATATATATATATATATATATATATTGTAGAGGATTGCTGGCTTCTGGTTCCAGTCCTCACCCCCTGGCCGCCAGGAGGAGCTCTCCCGACAGCAGGATCGTGCCCCGAGGTCCAGCAGGGCCTCATGGACTATGTAGTGTTTATACACAGCCCTGTTGGATACCTTGGGGGCCACCAGGAGTCGCTGTAGGGGGGCTTGTGGACTCTTTTGTGCCTTATAACCCGGGAGTACGTCACGATCACATGACAGGAAGGAACGACGTGCTCCTGGGTTGAAGAAAAGGACTGTTTACCCTGACCCGGAAGGAATAAGGAACTGTGGACTGATTGGGCAGGAACACCTCCGAGTCAGGGGCTATAAAAGGACTATGGGCCAGTCCAGACACTGAGCTGAGCTGGGAAGTAGAGGGGCGAAGTGTCTGGGCGAGGAGGAGAGATTATTATTGTGGTTGTGTAATTCATGAGTAGAGTGGATGGTGCACTGTGCTAAAGAAAAATAAAGAGTCTGGGACTTTTACCTGGTGTCTGGCGTGGTACCTGAGGATTCAAGTGAGCACTAGTGCCCCCTACTGCCACTATATATATATCTATATATATATATCTATATATATATATATATATATATATATATATATATATATTTTCAATGCATTCGTAGTCTGAATCACAATCTGATTGTATGGGTGGTTACCTACCAGGTAACACCTTTGGTTGGTCAGCAAGTCGGCTAACATCCACCACGGTGCCCTCTATCAGTTGCGAGAAGCAGATCATAGAATGGTTGAAATAGTTTTACTGTCAAATAATGCAAAGAGTACGCGACACGTGTTTTGCCCTAATTCTGGGCTCATCAGACGTACACACTTGTTGCATCCCCTCTCTGGAATCGAACCTCGGAATGTCAGCAGCGAATCCTCTTATGTTGCGCAAAGGCGTGTGGTTCGTTTATTTGACAGTATGTAGATCGGGGTAATTGCATTCAATGCATTCGTAGTCTGAACCAAAATATGATTGTATGGGTGGTTTCCTACCAGGTAACGCTTGTGGTTCGTCAGCAAGTCGGCTAACATCCGCCAAGGTGCCCTCATTCTGTTGCGAGAAGCAGATCATAGAATGGTTGAAACAGTTTTACTGTCAAATAATGCAAAGAGTACATGACACGTGTTTTGCCCTAATTCTGGGCTCATCAGGCATACACACCATACAATCAGATTGTGATCCAGACTACGAATGCCTTGAATGTAATTACCCCGATTTACATAAATACGGTCGCGTACTCTTTGCATAATCTGACAAAAACCATATATGTGTGTGTGTGTGTATATATATATATATATATATATATATATATATATATAGAAAGTAGTTTCATGAAGTGCAATGTTTTCCTAAAAGTGAAAGCGGAGTTTCACCGCGTGCTCGTGTCACTGAGGGAGCAGCTTAAGTACAAGCAGGCAGACACAGACAGCGCCTATTTATTGGAGTTTATGTTAATTAAAGTACCTTAATTAACAGGGAAGCACAATCCAAGGACCCCAACTGCAGATCAGATCCACCCCTCTCCTCCCGCTCCTCCAAAGAGTTTTGAGCACTGCCTCCCTACAATGACTTCCTGATCAAGGTGGAGTGGCTTCTTTTATTATGTCACCGAGTACATCCAGCGCCACAGCACTGCACGTTGGTAGCACTTCCAGGTCAAGTGGAAGATCCTCAAAACTGGGTAGTGCCCTCTGGTAGGACTCAAGGAACCCCAACAGGATCAGAACTGCAAGATCCACGCAGTCCGTTGGGTGTCCGACCTGGGACCGTGTCAGAAAAACACTGCCACCTCTTGAACTGGGGGATGAATTGTCTTTGGTTGATAATAATAATAATAATAATAATAATAATAATAATAATAATAATAATAATACATTTTATTTTAATCGTGCCTCTTCCATGCTACCCCAGTCCAGCCATTGTTCTTTGACGCTAGCTGGGATTAAAATCAGACATCATCTCAGCTGGGCTGTACCTCCATCCATGCTATTTTGCCATCCAACCTAGGACCATGCCAGAGTAGCACTGCCACCTATCATACTGGGGGATGAATTTGATGTCATCTTGGCTGGGCTGTATCCTGCCTCCATTGCCAGAGAAAGCCATACTTATGCCAGAAAAATAAACTCTCCCAACCTAGGACCATGCCAGAAAAGCACTGGCATCAGAAAAACACTATCTGGGGATAATTGGGGATGAACTCTCCCAATTGTCAAAGTGGGATTAGAATTTGATGTCATCTGGCTGGCAAACTCTCCTAGTCCAGCATTTATCCTTTAGTCTTTGGCTGGCAAACTCTCCTAGTCCAGCCTTTAGTTTTTGTGTCCAACTGGGATTAAAATCTGACATAAACTTGATCAGATTTTTTCACCCTCCATGCCATCCTGCCATCCAACCTAGTCATGCCAGAGAAGCACTGCCACCTGTCATACTGGGGGATGAATTGTCTTTAGTAGATAAGCTCTCCCAGTCCAGCCCTTAGACTTTGTGCCTGACTGGGATTAGAATCACACATCATCTCGCCCGGGTTGTACCTCCATCCGTGCCACCCTTCCGTTGTGATCTCTTTGCTGGGAAAGGTGTTGTTCTTCCTGCCAGTCGAGATGCCTGCCCATTCATCATGGTATCTGCATCACCTAACAGATGGCCTAAGCCTCCAGAGCCGTGTACTTTGCCTGTAATAATCCAAGATGGTTTCTTTTCTCTCTTAATGTTGTTTACTGGAGGTTTTTCGTTTTCTCTCTCTTCTATTGTTAGCTGTTCATATCTCCATTATAATGTTGGCGGACTTTAGATGGTCACAAGTTAACGGTAGTCAGATCTCCATTATAATGTTAATGGGCCTTATCTGCTCATAATTGAACGCTAATCAGTCTGATATTTGCTCTTGTTCAACCTAATGTATGTGTCCACGTGTGTAAATGATGGATGGTTTCATTATTTCTGTCCTTGCATTACAGTTGGAAACTTGACTCCGTAAAGAGGGCTTCACCAAAACAAATGGAGTCAAAGTGACTGTCACCCCGGCACCACCATGTCACCGAGCCAATCACTTCCCTTGAGGTGCGAGTCAACAGCCCCGGGCCGCCTTCCGGCTTCTTCAATGAATTTCAAAGCGCGCCGTCGCTGTGTGCCCTTTTTGCCAGCGTAGTAAATTAAAAGAGCGTTTAAGGAAGTGGTGGTTTGAGAAAAGACAGAGAACTTCTAAAGCTGAAAATCATCTGACAGACTGCATTTCTCGCAGCCCTTAGACAAAGTGAGATTTTGCTGCTGTCATTTTTGACACATGTTTTAGCTCCAGTGTATATTGCTATTGACCTTTGTTAAATTAAAATGTCTCTTATTGTTTATATAGCCCTTGAAAACTCTTGATATCCCAGAGCCTTGACTCGCTTGTAAAAGCGTCGTAGTCGGCTTGACCTACATAAAGCATTCTGCCCAATAAAATGTTTTATACGCTGCAAACAGCAGCCTGGAGGCTTTACGTCTCTGGTGGTCTGTGCGTCTCCTCTTAGGGATTCGGTTTGTCATAATAAAAGACGTCAGGCTGCCCGCCAACAGGTGCCAGGCAGGCAATTACAATACTATGAGGGCATGCGTTGCCAATCAGCCGAACAAGCCTGCCAATCCTGTTCATCTAACAAATAATTTATTGAAAAGATTAAGATTTTGGTTTTGACTTTGGTTGTGCCGGGTGCAGGAATGACAAGATGGGCAGCAGTGGAAATTTGGGACACCAACTGGGTTGTCCTATTTAATGCTATTGTTCGTAACCAAACAAAATTTGGAAAAGAACAAAAAAAAAGGGCACACGGGCACAAACAACAATGGTTAATCTCTTTAAAGAAGGGTCTCTCTCAGTGTAGGATGATGGCAGCCGGCTTCCCTAGAGTGTGGAAACCAGAAGGGGCGGGGCTAAGTGCCCTCACTGGGCGGTGTCTCAGTGCTGCGGGGAGAGCAGGAGAAGAGAACATTAGTGACAGCGCCTCCTCTGGCTCTGGTGGGCTGTCACATACCTCGACTGAGCCCGTGAAGAGATTCTCCAACGTGTAAGCCCCCCCCTTCAAACCTTGGTGAACAATTTGATGACTTGAGGGTGTTGACCATTCAAAAATTTGGAAAAGGTAGTTGAGACTTAGCTTGATTCTTATTTTACACATTAGAATGTATTTGGGAAATGCCAGTCTCGCTGCCACACCAATTGCAATACAGAAATGTTACTGACACGCGTTGTGAATGACATTCTGATATCCTCCAATGAGGGAAATTTCATAGTACTTATGTCATTAGACTTAACCGCAGCGTTTGACACAACAGGGCGCAGTTTAATTAAGGACTCTGGTGACGGTAATTCTCCTCCGCTCCAGGGGTTGGCGCTCTGTGATAACGCCTTTTCTTTTCCTCCCTTGGCAGACAGGAAGATTGATGGATTTTTCAACCTCTGACGTCACATCTGTTGTCTGTCCATCTGCCTGGATCCGCCTCTGCTTGTCGGAAATCCTCACAGCCAGAAGAACCTCCAAACTTTGGCAATCAAAACCAGACTTCAGTCTGAAAAAACGTCTCTTAACGCTCTTACCTTGTGTTTTGTTATTTTCTTTTTTGAGATTCTGATTATAAGAACAGTGGGTAGCGCTGCTGCCTCGCAGTTAGGGGGCCCGGGTCCTCCCTGCATGGAGTCTGCATGTTCTCCCCGTGTCTGCGTGGGTTTCCTCCCACAGTCCAAAGACATGCAGGTTAGGTGCACTGGCGATCCTAAATTGTCCTTGGTTTGTGTGTGTGTGCTCTGCGGTGGGCTGGCACCCTGCCCAGGGTTTGTTTCCTGCCTTGTGCCCTGTGTTGGCAGGGATTGGCTCCAGCAGACCCCTGTGACCCTGTAGTTAAGATATAGCGGGCTGGATAATGGATGAATTCAGTGAGCATTTTTGTGATTTCAGTTCACACGAACAGGACTTTGCGCTGTTTACGTCACCATACTCTTACAACGTTGAGAAGGCGCCTGAGAAGATCCAAATGGAGTTGATTGAACTGCAGCCAGATTCTATTCTGAAGGCAAAATGCAGCGCTTGTATGCTTACCTGCCATCCTCGTATGTGCAGATCTGTAAGTTGGCATCGAGATTACTGTCTATGTTCAGGAGCGCTTACCTTTGTGAGCAATTGTTCTCGTTAATGAAAGCTACCAAAACCCCACATCGCTCAAGACTTACTGTCGAGCACCTTTCATCCCTCATAAAAGTTGTAGCTGCACAAGATTTCAAGCCTGATATTGACGAACTGGTAACTAACAAGAGATGCCAAGTGTCGGGACAAAAGAAATCGATCTCAGATTCTAAGGCTCCTATATAAGCAATGAATATAATCTATATATCTATACTAATAAAAGGCAAAGCCCTCACTCACTCACTCACTCATCACTAATTCCCCAACTTCCTGTGTAGGTAGAAGGCTGAAATTTGGCAGGCTTATTCCTTACTGCTTACATACAAAAGTTAAGCAGGTTTCATTTCAAAATTCTAAGCGTAATGGTCATAACTGGAACCTACTTAGGTACATACAGTATATATGGCCATAGCCTGCAGCTCAGTCGCCGTGTGGAGAGTGGACTGGAGGCAGCCAGGAGGAGAAAGGCAGTTGGACTGTGAGGCCTGGACATTGGGGGAATGGTGCAAGAGGCACTGGGGGTGCACGTGAACTGATTGTAAATATTGTAAATAAAGGGTGTGTTGGGTGAACTTAAGATGTCCGTCTGTCTGTGTCCGGGAATTGATTGAACTGCAGCCAGATTCTATTCTGAAGGCAAGATGCAACGTTTGTATGCTTACCTGCCATCCTCGTATGTGCAGATCCGTAAGTTGGCATCGGGATTACTGTCTATGTTCAGGAGCGCTTACCTTTGTGAGCAATTGTTCTCGTTAATGAAAGCTACCAAAACCCCACATCGCTCAAGACTTACTGTCGAGCACCTTTCATCCCTCATAAAAGTTGCAGCTGCACAAGATTTCAAGCATGATGTTGACAAACTGGTAACTAACAAGAGATGCCAAGTGTCGGGACAAAAGAAATCGATCTCAGACTGTAAGACTCCTATATAAGCAATGAATATAATCTATATATCTATACTAATAAAAGGCAAAGCCCTGACTGACTGACTGACTGATCACTAATTCTCCAACTTCCGTGTAGGTAGAAGGCTGAAATTTGGCAGGATTATTCCTTACAGCTTACATACAAAAGTTAAGCAGGTTTCATTTCGAAATTCTATACATAACGGTCATAACTGGAACCTACTTAGGTACATATATATGGCCATAGCCTGCAGCTCAGTGGCCGTGTGAGGCGGAATTGTGCGTCATGACACCCTCACGTAGTTGAGTGCCTGCCCATATAAATTCATCCGTCAGCAACTATCCAATAGACACGCTGCCGCAAAATATTCGCGGGTGAAGGACTGTGCTTATGCAAACGAAGATGAGGCTGCCGCTAAATATTCGCAAGCAAATCCACAACTTAATACCGGGAATGCCTGTTAAACATCTTAGATTCACGAGTAACGATTTGGGTAGTGATCACTTCGATGACGGACTGGGAAAGGTAAACCCGTGCATGCAGTGTGTGAAGTCTCAGACACACTAGTTCTCTCTGCGCGGCCGGGTATCTGAGCTAACATTAAATAAAGCCGTGGACATTGCGAAATCGCACGAGATAGCACAAGCACAGCTGAGAAGCTTCGATGCATGTACTCCGAGCAGCTCACGTGAACTGACTTTGAAGGACTGGGAAAGGTAAACCCGTGCATGCAGTGTGTGAAGTCTCAGACACACTACTTCTCTGCTGCGAAGCGCGGGTATTTTGCTAGTACTGTATAAAATTCTTTTTGCGTTTGAAACGAAAATTACATATGACCACAGAACATAATACAGGAACTAATCACTTTGTTTGTGGACGCCATTTTTATATCGTCTTTATGAATTGTTTTTTATTTGTGTGAGAGTTATTTTATTGATATTGAAAAGAAATAAATACAAACACGCAGATCTATCCCATAGAAGTGCGCCCTGCGTCGCCCTCTCCCAGCCCTACTCTCTGGACTCCAGAGCTGAGCCGTCCGCCGCCAGGCGTGTTCTGACAGTGAGGTTTCATTTATTCGTCCGCGTGACAGTGAGATTGAGTGGTGTGTCACATCACCAGTCCTGTGGTTTAGAAGGTGGGCGCCATGCACTATTCTGGACATTCCGAATCATTTCAATTTACCAATGATTAGCTGTGCGATTCTTCGTTTCTCTGAAGTCTGACTTATCGCTATGAAAGTTTGGTTTTATCATTTTGCCTTTTCAGATGCCCCTTTCTGTAGCGACAACAGATAATTGAGATCTGCTAGTTTTGTTCTTTGTTTGGCTTTGACTGCCGTGTGACACGTGTTTCTTCATCTTTGAAAAGTCCAACTTCTCGCTGTGAAATATCAGCTGCACGTGTTGGTGTCTGTTTAGGCCGTGGTGAAGGAATTAGCGTTAATATTTAGGTAACATTCCCCTCATTGTCCTTCTTTATTAACGACAATACAAAGCGCTCCATTTTGATGTCACCCCAGGGTGTCCAATCTTGACCTGATGATATTATGAATAAATTAGGTGGATCGGATTGGTGGGCTTGCTCAGCTGTTCTGATCAAAAGTAGTCAAAGCTTGTTTTGTCTTGGTAGAGTAGTACTACTATTAACTATTATTAACATGTCGCCTTAATCAGAAGGCCTCAGATCTCCCAGACTTACCGCTGTTTATCAGGTATTGTACTTTATAACTTCTCCCCACCTTCCCGTCTACATTCATTACCTCAGATAATTAGGTGTAGTAAAAGACAAGAAG
This sequence comes from Polypterus senegalus, assembly GCF_016835505.1. Lineage (NCBI taxonomy): Eukaryota > Metazoa > Chordata > Cladistia > Polypteriformes > Polypteridae > Polypterus > Polypterus senegalus. Next base: position 4,077,354 of record NC_053158.1, on the reverse strand, counting down.
GAGTTAAGTTACAGTTTAAATAATGTATTATTGATAATACTCATAAATAATAACAATAAGCAAAGTACAAGTGAATATTGGCAACCATACAACCTGATAAACGCTGATGTGTAGTTTCAGGCGGGACACAGACTTGTAGTTACTTTAAATGTCTCACGTTAAGGCACCATTTCTGGTCCGCTTTCTTCAGGATGCCTGTCTCAATATGGCTGCTCTTCTTTGTGTTGCCCTTTTCAGTTCATGGTGTGTGAGATGCTCCTTCGTCAGTATGGCAAGAGAGAGAGAGAGAGAGAAGAGATAAAGCAACCAAATTTATACATTCTTTGTCCAAATCCTTAAACCAATAGGACATCATGGGACTTAAAGGCTTCTGATACAAGCCAATTCCAAACAGTCGTACTTCAGACCAATGTGGGGGACAGATTACCTTCACATCTGCCACCCCCCAAAACCATTTGTTGAGGTGAAGCTTGCCAGCTGGGCAGCCTGGCTTTCCTGTGGGGGTTGACTGAGAGGGTCCTGCAGAGAATCACTTGCCAAACTGGTCTGAGGCGCTTCACCCCAACCCTGTCGTAAAATTCACTATCCTGACTTAAACATGAATGCTTCTCACTAATCAAATACTAATATTGCATTTGCTTTGCCTAAGTTACAAGTAAAGACATACAAAATATTTATCAACCTGTACGCATAATTTCACACCATAACAGTCCTTTAGTTTTCATTTTAGGTGGCAGTCTGAGCTGGCAGAGTCAGAAAGCTGAATGTCCTGTCTAGTAGGCCACAGTGCCTTCCATGTCCCAATGTGCTTTCGAGAACGTTTGGAGTCTCCGCCATTGGAGACGTGAAGCGTTTCACACAACGAGCGTATTACAGTTTCTCAGTAATTAGCAGAAAATCCTTTATGACTCAATGCAGTGAAGGATAAAGAAGCACACGCAGTTACGGAGTCGGACCCATCCAGCCTGCACTCTTTATTTCTTCTCTACTTCAGTAATAATATTTCACATTTACAAGCCGTATTTCCTTAGGATCAGATTTCTTCCATCCATCTATTATCCAATCCACTAAATCACAGCCACATGGGGTCTGCTGCAACACAGCGCAAGGCAGGAAACAAACCCGGCAGGGCACCAGCTCACCGCAGGGCATACACACACACACGAGGGACAATTTAGGATTGCCAATGCACCTAATCTGCATATCTTTTGACTGTGGGAGGAAACTCACGCAAACACGGGGAGAACATGCAAACTCCATGTAGGGAGGACCTGGGAAGCGAACCCGGGTCTCCTTACTGTGAGGCAGCAGCACTACCCACTGCGCCCAGGATCAGATTCTGTTTATTTAAATCCAATGCCTGAACATTTCAATCCAATGTCGTTTCAACATCTTTGTTTGGCTTTGACTGCCGTGAGACGTGGGTTTCCTTATTTTTGTAAAGTTCAACATTTCGCTGTGAAATATCAACTGCACATGTTGGTGTCTGTTTAGGCTGTGGTGAAGGAATTTGCGCTAATATTTAGTTAACATTTGGCTTTTGACATTATCTCCTAATTATCCTTTGTTATTCATGGAAATACAAAGTGCTCCATTTTGATGTCACCCCAGGGTGTCCAATCTTGACCTGATGATATTTTGGATAAATTAGTGGAACGGACTGGTGGGCTTGCTTGGCTGTTCTTATCAAAAGTGGTCAAAGTAGCTTAAGTTTTCATTTTAGGTGGTCGTGCAGCAGAATCTGAACTGGCTGACTTAGGAAGCTGAATGTGTTGTCTAGTAGGCCACACTGCCTTCCATCTCCCAATGTTCTTCTGAGAACGTCTGGAGCCTCCATTATGGGAGACGTGAAGTGTTTGACACAGTGACTGTTATTGCAGTTTCTCAGTAATTAATAGAAAATCGTTTATGACTCAGTGCTGTGAAGGATAAGGAAGCACACGCGGTTACGGGGTCGGGCCCATCCAGAATGCACTCTTTATTAATAATAATAATACATTGTATTTCTATAGCGCCTCTCCCATGCTCCAGGCGCTTCACAGAGTCATGGAAAAAACAGCAGGGTATATGTAACATTGGATGCAAATGATTTCATGAATAGAACAATGAAACAGATAACAAAGCATCAAATAGAATAAAGGACAATAAACCAGAGTAAAATACTAAATTCAATACTAAAAGAAAAACCTAATTTGTGATATAACAGACACGCAAATTATCCTGAGCACCTGGGGCCTCCTGTATAAACGGCACGTACGCACAAAAATGTTGTGTACTCCCGTTTCCATACTCAGATCACGATGTATAAAACCTACACTTGGAGTAAAGCCACGCACATTTCCACAGTACCTCATACCCTGTCGTACGCAAGTTCTCTGCTCGGTTCTGCAGACTGGTGGCACCTAGCATCAAAGCAGTGCTACTGCTCCTGTGTGGTTTATCTTTCTATTTCAGATCCACATCCCTGATGCTTTATAAATACACTGAAATTAATCTCATATTGTTTATTAGTTTAAGGCATCTGATTGTAATTGACCTGTAACAATATAATGGTCCACGGAATGGCCAAACTATTCTAAATACCATAACTGCTTTAGCATTGTTACTCTCACTGCACCTTCTTCATCTTCTTTCAGCTGCTCTCGTTAGGAGTTGCCACAGCGGATCATCTTTATCCATATTACTCTCACTGCACCACCACCAGTATTTATATCACTGTATCTGAGTGTGAATCACAGCTCTATAGCAGCTGATCAGAAAGAGAATTATTGGTATACAACATCAAGCATGCTGCCTCAGCCATGCACACAGTCTATTTGAACTGCTCTCATACAACAAACGCTTCAGAGCCTTTCCTGTACGGACCTTGCAGTTCAGAAACAGTTTCATCCCAAGAGCTCTAAACACACTCAATCCATCCATCAAGTGCTCCTTGTAGAACTGTTAGGACTTATAAGTACAATCACCACACTGTAAACCAGCTATAATATTGTAAACCCTGAGCCACTTTATAAAGCTTGTATTTACATATGATGACGATATCATTTTTAAGATGAAATGCAGCAAAATATGTTTATTATATTATACAGATAAAACTTTAACTTCATTGAAATATAATAATTAAACATGTGAGGACACGGTGCTGCAGCGCTAGTGATGAGCTGGCGCTCCGTTCACGGATTGTTCCTGCCTCGCGCTGTATTCTTGCTGGTGCTGGCGTGACACTGGATGGATAGATGGACAGAATAATTAAACATATACTATGAAGATATTTCAATATTCCTTAAAAGTTTTGAAGAATCGGCATTCTAAGCTTACAGATGGCTTAACGTCTATTACAGAGCTGATTGTCTGGTGATTGGGTATTTGGAGAATGTAAAGGAAGGACAGGAATTGGAGGTTAGTACGTTTGAAAGAGACAGTACTGCTGCAATAAATTATTTCATCGAAGGTTGCACAGAGCGCAGGAAGCATCTTACGTGAGACACGAACAATCACGCCACCGTGTTCCCATGTTTAATAACCTGCTTTAACTCCTATCATCATGAAAATGATATCACGTATACATCTCAGTATTTTAATTATTCAGAAAGCTATAATATCACGAATGTAATGGATTCTGTGTCCTGTTGGAGGAAGAGAAAGTCAGTTTAAGAAGCATGTAGTGATTCACACACATAGAGGACATAGAAGATCAAATACAAAACAAAGCATTTAATGTGCTACTTTAGTTACGATGGGATTTGAGAAACTGGTTAATTAAACGATTTTAAGATGACGTTTATGATGTTCTATTTTAATGACAAAATAAACTATGTAATTAAAGTTGACGTTTCATTCTTTTTTCCCACTGTGTCCCTATTTTTTTTTCTCTGTACCCTAATAAGCTTTCATATGACACTCAGACGGTGGGCTACGACTCACCTTTTCACAGCAACTTTGATATCTGACAACTGTGCCACTGTGTGACTTTGTGAACCTGAGCTTTCGAGTTTCTCTGACATGCTATGTCACTCGATCAACTTCCTTTTGTTGCTCATCTCATCTGTTTAAACCAATAAATAGTACGTTTTTCCTTTCCTACACTTGGTATTCGCTGAAATTCTTCTATTTCTCCCCATGCTTTTGCCATTGTCTTTTCACAGAACGCTGAGCTTAAGAGCTATTTATGTTGATTTGCATATTCAAAGAGGCGTAATTCTGGGAGGAGTTGGGGCGGGACAGCTGGCGTGTGCGTTACTTTTCACGCTGACTGGGATTTATATAGCGGAAAAACATAGAAGTTGGCAAACGCATTGATTTATGCATCTGGAGTTTTTGTGCATACGCACATTTCAGCTTTTGTCTGTAAGCCATATTATAGTGTGAATTCTACCTACGGCGCTATACATGAGACCCCAGGGCAGAGAGGTAAGTTAAAAACCTTCCTAAAGAGATGAGTTTTAAGTTGTTTTTTAAAAGAATGAATGGAGTCGGCTGATCTCATTAATTTTGGGATGTCAGTCCAGAGTCTGGGTGCTATGGAGCTAAAGGCCCTGCTGTCACCCATAGAGTGCAGGTTAGTGTGGGACACAACAAGATTACCAGAATCAGAGGACCTTAGTGGGCGGACAGGCACATAGTGATGGAGAAGGTCACTGATGTAGTCCAGTGCAAGGCCATTTAAAGCTTTGTAGGTTATTAATAGAATTTGATATTCAATCCTGTAAGGCACAGGGAGCCAGTGAAGATGGAGCAGGATGGGTGTGATGTGCTCGCTGCTGCTGGTTCGAGTCAGGACTCTTGCAACTGAGTTTTGAATAAGCTGGAGCTGTGATATAAGATTAGAAGGGGCACCTGTCAGCAGCGAGTTACAATAATCGATACGGGATGTGATAAATGCAGGGACTCAGCATTAGAAAAGAAGAGGAAGGAGCGAACACGGGATACGTTACGGAGGTGAAAGTAAGAATGTTTCTTAATGTGATTTATGTGGGCGGAATAAGAAAGGGAGGAATCAAAAATGACACCGAGATTCTTAGCAGTAGAGGCAGGTCTGATGAGATCACCGCCAAGATGGACCGGGAAGGAGCTCATTGTATTAAGTTGTGCTTTAGTGCCAATTTTCAGGACTTCAGTTCTGTTGCAGTTTAAGATTTCTGCTCCATTCAGGTTTTAATTTCATTGAGACAAGTTGTGAGCTGAGAAAACTCGGATGAAGTTGCACTTTTAACATTGAAGTAGAGTTGAGTATCACCTGCATAAAAATGATAACCCAGTCCATAGCTACGAATAATATGGCCAAGGGGACGCATATAAATAGAGAAGAGAAGAGGGCCGAGGACAGAGCCCTGAGGAGCTCCTTGTGTGACTGGTGCCGAGCTGGACCTGCTGTTGACTATCAGTCAGGTAGGACTTGAACCACTGGAGGGCAGTGCCAGAGATACCCAGTGGCATGTTCTCCATTCTGGACAGTAGAATGTCATGTCTGACCCGAGTGTCAAATGCTGCACTGAGGTTTATTAGAATTAATATGCTGGTTTGTCCAGAGTCTGCTGCCTTAAGCAAATCATTGGTTACCCGTAGCAGAGCAGTTTCACAGCTGTGCTGAGCCCTGAAACCAGACTGAAAGGGTGCCATCAAGTTATTAGAGGGTAAGTAATTGGTGAGCTGGGAGGCTACAACACGCTCAAGAGCTTTTGACAGGAAAGGTACGTAGGAAATAGGCTGAAAATTGTTAAGATTGTCAGCATCAAGACCAGACTTTTTTAACATGGGGTTACAGAAGCGATTTTAAAAGTGGGTGGCACAGAGCCAGTGCCAAGGGATGTATTGATTATTGTCGTGAAAGGAGGATTTAAAAAGTGTGGTGGGGATGGGGTCCAGGACACATTTTCTTCTCCGCCCGAGTAAGAATATCTCACATTTACAAGCCGTATCTTAAGTGACTCCTTCCTTAGGATCAGATTCTGTTTATTTAAATCCAATGCCTGAAAATTTCAGCCCAATCTCGTTTCAACATCTTGTTCACAAATCCCGACTGCCAAAGGCTGTCTAGGAAATCCAAACAAAGCGTTTCAGAATTAAAAGCAGCAGGCTACATTTCCTCATCTGTGGATGAAAGGGTCAGGAATGAGGAAAGCAAAACTTAAAAAAAAAACAGAAAATAAAAAACGGTCAAGCCCCAAGGGTTAAACGAATTGAAAATTTTTTCCATATGCAGAGTTATCGCTGAAAGGGTTTCGCCTTTCTTTTTCAAAAATGAAAGCGGTAGCTTGCATTAAATTGCACAAAGGGAAAAAGAAGAAAGATTAAAAGGAATTAAACGCTAAGTGCACTGGGCTGTTTAAATGATTTTCTCTTCTGCAGGTTTTAAGACAAACTGCACACTAATTAACTTTCAGATGAAACAAAAGGTACGCGCCGGCAGTTCGGCGATGGCTCATTAATTGCGCTCGGCTTAGGGTGTTGCGCGTCTTTTGAAAAAAGATGGTAGGCTGAAGCTGTCAAAGGAGATTTTATTATTGTATTGGGGGCAAAAACAATCAGCCAGTAAAATTAAACAACTGGAAACGCTGTAAGCAGTGGGTTAGCTTAACAAGTAAACTACAAAGGGAAAAAAAAAAATCTCGTTCTTGTGTGTTTTTGTTGGAAGTGACAACAGGATTTGAAAAATGGATGTGAAATCGCATTATCGCCAGGTATTGTTCAGTGCTAAAGATGCTGAAGTGTGCGTTGTGCGAGAAGCGTTGTGCGAGAAGGTGTGTTGTTTAAATAGGATCGGCTCAAGCTTTGTAATCATTGGGATAAGACTAGGAATTTTGGAAGTTTTTCAAAATAACTTGCCTGTGAAAAGTATTCACCCCCTTGGGACTGGACTTCACATTTTATTATTATACAACATCGAATCCCAGTGGATTGAATTTGGCTTTTTAGACCCTGAACGACAAGAGAAGGGCTCCGTCTCTGCCAAGTGGTCTAAAGTAATTACCCACATAAAGCACAAAATTGTTTATGGTGTAAATATTCACCTTCTTCAAGTAAGTATTCATGTTGCGTTGACAGTCAAATCATTAAACTGCAAGAGCCACAATTATACGCAGCCAACCCAAAAGCAGAAGCAACGATACCCGGAAAAACAGGCTGACCAGAACGACCTTCCTGCCGATCTCACATTAGACTTCAGAAAACACACAAAAAAAGCATACATAATGATAAATTAAAATATGACTATTGTCACACACGTGCACAGAGGAGGCGGTCAATGGTGTAGGTTGACTGGGTGCACTAAATCTTTTTCTCCTTCCCCAGCAGATCCCTGGAAGGGAAGCCACAGAAATTCTACATCCAGTTCCTCCACAGACTCCACTTCCAGACTCCACCTACTATCAGGCTCTGACATCACTCCCGGCAGAGCAGTAGACACACCTCTTCCTCCCTTTCTTCTATTAAAAACAAATGGGGGTTGCCCTCTCGTGTTCCGGGGGTGGTATTGCCACGACTCTGTCCCCTTCTCCGGTCGTTCCATCACAGGGGCGTCCCGGCTGGGCCACACCAGTTTCAGCTGTTAATGGACTTCTTTTTTAAAGTCTTGGATTTCTCTTTTTTGTCTTGGATTTCTCTTTTTTTCCCTTAAATGGCAGCCAAATAAAAAATTAGATGTGACCTGAGATCAACAGGTGATCAGCTAAGCTGGGGCCTCAGATTCCAACAGATTTCTTAATTAGAAGTCGATTACTTTAGAAGTCGATTACTGTTAATAAATGAATGTTATTTCATTCTGTGGCGTGTTCTTGACCACATTTCCAGAACTGTTTTGCTAAGAGCACCTGAGCAGATCAACATTACTGAGATATTTTCAAAGATTGTATGATGGACACAGGCCAGCTGGTCATAAGTTGGCTCCTTATTGTTTGGCTGCTAATTAAGGAAAATAAAAATAATTAGGAGGACTGACCGATGAATACCAAGCCTGTTAAAGACGTTAAGATACTCGTGTTTAAGTTCTCCCGGGGCTTGATTTTACCGTATAATTTCCGGTATTTCATAATGTCGGTCGTATAAGTTGAATGTGGGAAACTCACGCTATTGGTCCAAGAGATGATGATATGCTAACACCCGCCTGAGAGAGGAACCACAGAGCACATGGCCTTTTATTTCTATGTATTGTGCCTAGGTGACCACACGGTAATACCTGAACTATTCTGAAGTGATGTTTGCACTGTTTTGTGTATCTCACACTCTCATACTCCTTTATCGTAAGAGCATCCCTTATCTACAATGAAGCGTTCTGTCAAAAGAAAATGTGAAGCTGGTTTGAAATTAAAAGTCGTTGAAGTGGCAAAAGAAATTGGTTAACTTGCTGCTGCAACCAGATTCGATGTGTCTGAGAAACTGGTGTGAGATTGGAGGAAGCAAAAAAAATGCAAGTGTCGTATTTCTGAACGGGTGTATAAGTCGGGGTCTGATATTATGATTGATTTTTCTGCATTTCAAGACCCGACTTATATGTGATGTCAGGGATGCCAGGGGCGACGACCCGGCCGGGATGCCCTGAAGGACCGGAAGAGGGTCTACGCCCGCCCTGGATCACGTGGGGGCCGCCAACATGGTTGCTTTGGGGGCCACAGGTAGAGAGGGCTTGGAAGTCCAACACTGTAGGGGCCCGTGGTCAGCGCCAGGGGGCGCCCCGATGCCTTTGGAGCCCTGGACCTCAGCACTTCTGCCACACCAGGAAGTGCTGGGGAAAGAGAGCAGGACACCCGGAGAGCTTCCGGGACTACAGCCGGCACTTCCACCACACAGGGGGCGTGTCGGCGGAAGTGCCGGAATTCACCTGGAGCACATCCGGGTGCTGATAAAAGGGGCCGCCTTCCTTCATTCGTGGCTGGAGTCGGGTGGAGGCAGGACAAGGCAAGAGAAGAGAGAGTAGAGTCGGCCCGAAGAAGAAAGGTGTTGTGTGGCCAGGACTTTGGGGGGGTTTGTGTGCACATAAGACTTTGTAAAAATTGTAAATAAATGTGTGGTGGTGGAAGAAACCACATGTCTGTCTGTCTGTGTCCGGGCCACGTTCACAGTGAGTAAATACAGTAATAAGCAACTGGTGCCTATTTAAGAAAAGGGTTAGAATGAAAACCTGCAGCCACTGTGGCCCTCCAGGACTGGAGGTGGACACGCCTGGTATAACACAAATAAAGAGGATAACAATAGCAGATCATCAAAACTCCAGGTATCGACAAATTCTTTAAATGGATATTGTCCTTCTAAAAGACACTCCAGAAAACCAGTCAGATTCATGAAAAATGGACGGTCCTCCAAATGGTCTTCTTACTCCCCTTCTTGTCCAATTACCGGCAAGGAACCTTGAACCATTTTGGCTGGGATACCAACCCATGCGTGCCATCTTTTACACTTCCTAGGGTGACATTTTCCCCAACATTGAGCCATGAGAAGAACGATGGAATGGCAGATTCTGTCCATAGACTCTTGCAAGTGTAGGACTTGAGAAGGAGACTGAAGGACAGGAAACGAGTGGTGGACATCGCAAGGAAATCGTGGAAAGGACGCCAAGTAGCAGTCAGATGTTTGGAAAAGTGGCTCCTCCTGAGGAGTTTGTCATGGAGAGTAAGAAAATAGAAGAGCACCTTGGAAATGGAGAGCTCGTCCATGATAAGAACCAATCCAGAAAGAAAAAGAAGAAGTTTGGGGTAGGGGGACATTAAATAAAATGTATGGTCTAGTGTTGAGTTTCTCAAACTTTCTGGTGTCATGGCCCCCTTTTTCCCCATGTATGTGTTTTCTCAACCCACCAAAACTCCATTACTGAGTCAAGGAGGATCATTTGGGCACGGGGTGGTGGTCCCCTTGTTGAATTGAACATGATCACCATAGCGTTTTTTGTTCTCCCTTGGTAGTGCTCGATCTTCAGACCTTCCCCTTGGTGCAGAGTGGAAGGGAGATCAAGCAATTGTAGAAGCAGCAATCCACTTGCGACCCACTTTGGTTGAAAACCACTGGTCTAGCGGCAATGGAGGTGGACCCCAAACCACACAACCTGCACATTCAAGTTTACTGTCATTTACACTCATCTAAGCAAATGATTAGGACCACCTTCTTATTTCTGGACAGGGCCTCCTTTTGCTCTCCTCAGTTCTTTTTGTGCTATGGATTCCACAAGATGTTGGAAACATTCCTTTAAGACGCTCGTACATGTTGACAGGATGGCATCAGGCAGCTTCTGTAGATCTGGTCTTAATCTCTCGCTGCACCCCCGCTCTTGGATTCACATCTGGTGACTGAGAAGGCCACCGAAGAGCTTTGTGATGTGTTGAACTGCCATGCTAGAAGTGACCATTAGGGGATGTGTGACCTGTGGCCGTAACGGGATCTACATGATTGGCAACAATACTGGCATTCAAGCCATGAATGACTGGCATTAACAGGCCCAAAGTATGCCAAGAAAACTTTCCCCAGATTATTATGCCACCATCACCAGCCTGGACTGTTGGCACCTAGTGGGTTGGGTGGATGGATTCATGCTGTTGGCACCAAATTCTGAGCCAATCTTCTGTTTGCCAAACCAGAAAATGAGATTCTTCAGACCAGGATGCACAAAAGTTCCTTAAGATCTTCAGCTATTCCAGTTTTGGATGTTGCATTACCACTCCAGCCTCAGCTTTCTGTCCTTGGCTGGCAGGAGTGAAACCCGACTTGACCTTTGACGGAAACCCTGACTTGACCTTTGACTGTCCATGTTGACTGGATGGCATCAGACAGCTTCTGCAGATCTGATCACTGCACATTTACACTTTGAATCTCCCACTCTACCACATCCCAAAAGTCTTCCCTTGGATTCAGATCCGAAGATTGGGAAAGCTACCAAAGAACACGGAGCTCATTGTTAAGTTTATTGAACCAGTTTGCTTTGTGGCATGTTGCATTACCATGCTAAAAGTCACTATTAGAAGATGTGTGACTTGCGGCCATAATGATGGTTGGCAACAATACTGGCATTCAAACAATGACTGATTGGCATTAACAGGCCCAAAGTATGCCAAGAAAACTTCCCCCACACCATTACGCCACCATCACCACCCTGGAATGTTGGCACCTAGCGAGTTGGGTGGATGGATGGATTTGTGCTGTTGGCACCAAATTCTGACCCCACAATCTGTGTGCCAAACCAGAAACTGAGATTCATCAGACCAGGATGCATTTCTTAAATCTTCAGCTGTCCAGCTTTGGTGATCCTGTGCCCACTCCAGCCTCAACTTTATGGATCTTGACTGACAGGAGTGGAACCCAACGTGGCCTTTTACTGTCCAGATTGATAGGATGGCATCAGGCAGCTTCTGCAGATCTGATCACTGCACATTCCCACTTTGAATCTCCCATTCTACCACATCCCAATGGTCTCCTATTGAATTCAGATCCAATGATTGGGAAGACCACTGAAGAACACGGAGCTCATTGTTAAGTTTCTTGAACCAGTTTGCTTTGTGATGTGTTGCCTTGCCATGCCAGGAGTAGCCATTAGGTGATTGTGGCCATGAAGGGATGTAGATGGTCATCACCAACACTCAAATAAGGTGTGGCACTAAAGCCACGATTGATTAGAAAGAAAACTTCTCCCACACCGTTACACCACCATCAGCCTGGACTCTTGACACATGGCAGGTGGGCAGCATGGATTCATGTCGTTGGCACCAACCTTCTGTGTGCCTCAGCAGAAATCGAGATCCATCAGATCAGGACACATTTTCCTAGTTTTCGATTGTCCAGTTTTGTGCCCCCTGCAACCCAATCTTACGGTGCTTGGCTGAACCCGCTGTTGTAACCCATCCGCCACAATGTCTGACGTGTGGAGATGTTTTTCTGCTCACCACAGTTGTACAGAATGGCTATCTAAGTTACCATAGCCCCTTCTGTCAGCTCTAACCCGCCAGGCCATCTTCCTCTGGCCACTCTGATCAATGAGGTGTTTGCCATCCAAACAACTGCTGCTCACTGGATGCTTTTTTGTTTTTCGTGCCAACACTTGAGACTGTGCTGGAGGTAAAGGAATTCTCGGGCACCAACAAATGTGCCAAGGTTTGAATCATAATAATCATTCTTTGCATCTATATAGCACTTTTTTCACTACTCAAAGCGCTCAGCAATTACAGGTTAAGTGCCCAACAGAGCAGAATCCCTATTGGCATTTGCAGGATTCAAACCTTCCGATTGCCAGTGCAGATCCCTAGCCTCAGAGCCACCACTCCGCCAAATCAGCAAGGGTACACTTTCTAGTGTTTGATGTGAACGTGAACTGAAGCTCCTGAAGTGCCTCACCAGGATTTGTAATGCATTGTGTTGCCACCACATGATTGGCTGATTAGATAATTGCATGGAAAAGCAGTGGGGCAGCTGCTCTTAAAAATCTGTTGTGACAATAGAGGTGCCATACCAGCGCTTGAGCCGACACAGACAGACATGAGAGACACACTACTAAATTAATAAAATAAAGTGCTTTTATTTTTCTTTTCTTCGCCGGTGGGCAATGCCTTCCCACAGTCCCAAACACAAGCCCGATCCACGCAATACTTTACTTTTGTTTCAGTTTCTCCTCCACTTTTCTCCAACAAGCTTCGTCAAGACTCTGGCTCCCCGGAGTGGTGGCTGCTGGCTCCTTTTATAGCCCACCTGGAAGTGCTCCAGGTGTTTGATGACCCATTTCTGGCTGCACTTCCGGATGTGGAGGAAGAACCGCCCACATGGGCTCAGGAATCACTCTAGCGACCCCTGGTGGTGGCCACAGACCCCAACAGGCTTGAGTTCCAAAATCCCATGCCCGTGGCCCCAATGCAACCCAGGGGCGCTGCCATCTAACGTTCCGGCGGAGGTACTGTCCTGACAAGACTTTCTGCCCCCCCGGTCCGGCATCCCGGCCAGATAAGAACCTCGGCCATCTGTGACACTATAAAACGAGTCTGCACAAAATCCCAAAAAATGATAACAGTAACGTTATGGTCAAGTAATCGGTGGAAGTCACAGATACAATCATTTAGTTGCAGTTTGAGAGACGTGATTGGTCATTTGAAATGGGGGACTTTGTTTGAGTAACCAATCATCACAGCCAAACAGACAAAGATGAGAAGAAGGCAAAACGCGCAGCGACTGTGAGCTGAAAGCCAGCTACATACAAATAAAAAAAGCGAACTGAACACTGTGTGCGGGACGGAGACCCCATTGACTTCTCTGTCACCCCCAGGAAGGAGCCTGAATGCCCGTTTTAGCTTTGATTGGCAGGAAACATTCTAAAAATACCAAATGCGGTGCCACTCTGTAAATAAACACTGTGGCTTTTCTCTTTTCTCATGGAGCCTTTTGTTAGTTAATGAATGGCTGCTCGTGGTTTATGGTGAGCTAAAGGGTTGTCATTAACTGCCGAGAATAAACGAGGCCGGGTAGAGGAACATTTGAGAATAACACAGCAAAGTCACATTGTAAGTCGAGTCACCCAAAAAAAACGAGAAGAGAAGGGGACAGCAGCACTTTGGGCATTCGTTAGGAGATCACAATACCATTTACTTCTTGTAGAACCCAAAATCACACAAGGAGGGTCGCCATGGGCTTTAACAGGCCTTTTGTCTTTTGATAGCCCCCCAGGCCTTGACTCTCTAAGAAGACAACGGAAAAAACAATATGGAAGAAATCGTGGGAAAGGCAATTTAAAGAGAGACCCCTTTCCAGTTAGGCTGGGCATCAAAACGAAGTTGGGGTCAATAAAATACAATCGACAGAACAGGACACAAGTCATCCTCAAATATTGGTTCCTGCTGGTAGCCGAGTTTGGGAGAAGGGGGTCCCAATGTCTTTTGAGGTCTTTTGATGGCCATGAAAATGATGGTTGGACGACTCCTCTGTTTCTGGGGGCCCGTATGGGAGAAGCAGGGGAGCCCCCTGGTAGAAAAAAGAAAGCACCGAATTTTTAAGAAAAGACTGCTTCCAGCCATTATTATTTTAACTTTGTTTTTAAAGGATGTATTTATTGAGTTCACTTCATTTATTGAGGAGTGGAGAAGAAGTGGACTGGTGGGTCGATATTTAAGAATAAGGGGGATGTTCAGGACTGTAGTAACCACAGGGGGATAAAATTGATGAGCAACAGAATGAAGTTATGGGAAAGAGTAGTGGAAGATCAGTTAAGACGTGAGGTGATGATTAGTGAGCAGCAGGATGGTTTCATGCCAGGAAAGAGCAACACAGATGAGATGTTTGCTCTGAGGATGTTGATGGAGAAGATTAGAGAAGGACAGAAGGAGTCGCATTGCGTCTTTGTGGACCTGAAGAAAGCAAATGACAGGGTGACTGAGAGGAGCTGTGGTATTGTATGAGGAAGTCGGGAGTGGCAAAGAAGGACGTAAGAGTCGTACAGGATATGAACGAGGGAAGTGTGACCGTGGTGAGGTCTGTGGTAGGAGTGACGGAGGTGCGATTACATCAGGGATTGGCTCTGAACCTCTTTCTTATTTGCAATGGTGATGGACAGGCTGACAGATGAGATTAGACAGGAGTCCCCGTGGACTGTGATGTCTGCTGATGACATTGTGATCTCCAGTGAGAGTAGGGAGCAGGTTGAGGAGACCCTGGAGAGGTGGAGATATAAGAGGAGAGGAATGAAGGTCAGTAGGACCACCAAGACAGAATACATGTGTGTGAATGAGAGGGAGGTCAGTGGAATGGTGAGGATGAGGGAGTAGAGTTGGCAAAGGTGGAGGAATTTAAATACTTGGCATCAACAGTACAGAGTAATGGGGATTGTGGAAGAGAAGTGAAGAGGAGAGTGATGGCAGGGTGGAATGGGTGGAGAAGAGTGTCAGGAGTGCTTGGTGACAGGCGGGTATCAGCAAGAGTGACAGGGAAGGTCTACAGGACGGTACTGAGACCAGCTGTGTTATATGGGCTGGAGGCGGTGGCACAGGAGACAGAGCTGGAGGTGGCAGTTAAAGATGCTGAAAGGGCTGTTCCAAACTCCAACTCCCAGCATTCCCTGTGGAAATCCATGGTGCCACAGCCACCCAGGTGTGGGATGTCCTCTAGCGTCCCGGGGACGTAGTGCCTTGTTGATGCTCTCTCTACTCCCCAGTCCTTCCACCCAACTGGTGTTCTGGCCAGGTAATGGCTGTGTCATTAAACATACAGTATGTAACAAGGCGCTATATAGGCGTCCAACCCAACACAGACTGATAACGGAGACGTGAAAATTAAACAAAAAGATTTATTTTCTTCGTCTGTGGGTTACGCCTTCCCTGTACTCACAGACACAACACAGTCCCAAAAGGTCAGCCTCCACTCCTCCCGGCAAGTGTTGTCCTCCTCCTCTCGACTCGCTGCTGGCTCCCTTTATGGTCCACCCAGAAGTTAAAGATGCTAAGATTCGCATTGGGTGTGACGAGGATGGACAGGATTAGAAATGAGGACATTCGAGGGTCAGCTCAGGTGGGATGGTTGGGTGACAAAGTCAGAGAGGCGAGATTGCGTTGGTTTGGACATTTGCAGAGGAGAGATGAGGGGTATATTGGGAGAAGGATGCTAAGGATAGAGCTGCTAGGAAAGAGGAGAAGAGGAAGGCTTAAGAGAAGGTTTATGGATGTGGTGAGAGAGGACATGCAGGTGATGGGTGTAACAGAACAAGATGATGAGGACAGAAAGATATGGAAGAAGATGATCCGCTGTGGCAACCCCTAATGGGAGCAGCCAAAAGAAGAAGAAGAAGATTTTATTGAGTTCACTTGTTTTAATGGATTATTTATTTAAGGACTGTTTGAGACACTACACTATTTATTTGAGCTCTTTGTTTTTGGTTCTGTTTTAAATAAAAGCACTTTGCCCGTTTTCCACCATCCCCTTGATTCGTCATTGATGTCTTCACTGACCAGCTCATCCGGTTACATTACCGATGGGGTCGGGTTCGAGAACTCCCAGAAGCTGAACCCACATCATCACAGATGAATTCCAGCAGAGACTGCAAGCGAGCCAGGTCTTCTCGTCCAACATCAGTGCCTGACCTCACCTTAAAACACTCCTACAGCTTGTGGAAAAGCCTTCAGAGGAGAGTTGAAGCTGTCAGAGCTGCAAAGGGGGGACCGACTCCACACTAAAACCTATGGAATCAGAATGGGATGTCATTAAAGTTCAGGTGTGTGTAACGGCAGTAGAGTGTGTCTTGTGACGAGCAGATGACCCGATGGTGACAGGATTGATTGTCAAGATCTGGAGGACATTCTCCTCCACAGGATTTCAATTTCTATTTTCATCCATCCTCACTCAGACCTCACTCAGCCTATTGACTCGGTGGCCTTCTGTTTCCAGATTGAGGGTCTTCTTTGATTCTTAAATCAGTTATATAGGGTTGGACACGGTCATTTCTGTAAACAAACTGCATTAAGAACGCTTGTAAATTCATATTCTCAAGCCCGGCAGTTGACGAGAGCACGTCTTCCTCTTGTCGATGAACTGCCGGCTTTGTGTAAAAAGCAAATCACAGGTATTGATGGCGTCTTTAACATTCATCAACAATTGCCTGAGCCGAAATAGAGTAGAGCCGGTAATAAAGAGAGCAATCAATGCGGTGATTAATGGCAGCAATCTTCTCGAAACAGCCGGCCAATTAAGGAAGCCCTTCAGGAAGAAGTTTCTCCCAGTGGTACGGAGAAGGATGGCTGAATTTTAAAGCAAGATTTACGTGAATGTACTGACGGACAAAGGTGCAAAGAGCCATGGGAGTTGTAGCACAACGCAATGGCAGCCCCACACTCTCAGAGCTGGTTAAATGCCTTTGGAAGATTTCACCTTCAATTGAAATCCAACATTGCATCATTGGATTGAGTTTGGCATTTAGGACACCGAAAAGGGAAAGCAGTCTAAACGAATGACACCTACGAAACACCAAACAGTGGATATGGTGCAGCCGATTACGTTTAGAAGTTCCATCATCGGGTCAGTGGAGACCACCTGCCTGGAGTTTTACTTGATTGTATTTGGAA
Organism: Polypterus senegalus; assembly: GCF_016835505.1. Lineage (NCBI taxonomy): Eukaryota > Metazoa > Chordata > Cladistia > Polypteriformes > Polypteridae > Polypterus > Polypterus senegalus. Next base: position 4,060,348 of record NC_053158.1, on the reverse strand, counting down.
GGTCTAACTTGCTGGTGGGTCTTGGGCAGAATTTAGATCCTGAATATGCAGTCCTTAATGTGTTCAGATCTGTATTGGAGGAGTCAACAAAAATAAAGACCCCAATAGACAAAGGGGAGTAGCCGAGGAAGAAGAAGAAGAAGATTAAATACTCAGAATGTGCAACTTATTCTACGAACACTTTTGAAATACCTTTAGGAACTGATATTGTCACCACAAGGGAGCACCACTGAACCCCAAAACCAGTAAAGCTCAAGCACAATTCCGGGTTCAAAAAAAGGATTCCTATAGGTTTCCAACACCTTTCACAGAATTACCAACCCCAATACACCAATTCAAGTTCACCTTCCATCCTCAAAGGCGTTGCCGCTGCCTGCTAACTCAGACTCAATTAAGTGAGGTGGTGGGCTCTCTTTTAAATTTCACCTGGGAATTGTCCCGAGTCATTTCTGGGTCGTGTGAAAGCCAGGGAAGTCAAGTCATCACACTCTTGGTAGTATCCAAAGACCCTAACAGGGCTGCGTTTCTGGACTCCGACTCCCATGCCACCCTGCGGGTGTCCTAATCTGGTTCAGCCTTGAGGAGCACTGCCACCAGCCATGCTGGGGGAAATGAGCTGCTCCTGCTAGGCCTGTTCACCCACTCCATCCATTATGGCCTCCTGGTTTGGATAAAGGATGGATTTATACTCGGTCCTTCCTCCCTGATGCCTGTAATATACAGTTGTGCTTGAAAGTTTGTGAGCCCTTTAGAATTTTCTATATTTCTCATAAATATGACCTAAAACAACTTCAGATTTTCACTCAAGTCCTAAAAGTAGATAAAGAGAAACCAGTTAAACAAATGAGACAAAAATATTATACTTGGTCATTTATTTATTGAGGAAAATGATTGAATATCACATATTTGTGAGTGGCAAAAGTATGTGAACCTTTGCTTTCAGTATCTGCTGTGACCCCCAATAACTCAACTAAACGTTTCTGGTAACTTTTGCTCATTCCTGCACACGGCTCCATACAGAACAGCTTCAACTCTGGGATGTTGGTGGGTTTCCTCACATGAACTGCTCACTTCAGGTCCTTCACAACATTTCGACTGGATTAAGGTCAGGACTTTGACTTGGCCATTCCAGAACATTCACTTTATTCTTCTTTAACCATTCTTTGGTAGAACGACTTGTGTGCTTAGGGTCGTTGTCTTGCTGCATGACCCACCTTCTCTTGAGATTCAGTTCATGGACAGATGTCCTGACAGAATTCTCTGATATCATTCAGAATTCATTGTTCCATCAATGACATCAAGCCATCCTGGCCCAGATGCAGCACAACAGGCCCACACCATGATACTACCACCACCATGTTTCACAGATGGGATAAGGTTCTTATGCTGGAATGCAGTGTTTTCCTTTCTCCAAACATAACACTTTTCATTTAAACCAAAAGTTCTATTTTGGTCTCATCTGTCCACAAAACATTCTTCCAATAGCCTTCTGGTTTGTCCACATGATCTTTAGCAAACTGCAGACGAGCAGCAATGTTTTTTTGGAGAGCAGTGGCTTTCTCCTTGCCACCCTGCCATGCACACCATTGTTGTTCAGTGTTCTCCTGATGGTGGACTCATGAACATGAACATTAGCCAATGTGAGAGAGGCCTTCAGTTGTTTAGAAGTTACCCTGGGGTCCTTTGTGGCCTCGCCGACTATTACACGAGTGCCTTCCTCTTGAGTGATCTTTGTTGGTCGACCACTCCTGGGGAGGGTCACAATGGTCTTGAATTTCCTCCATTTGTACACAATCTGTCTGACTGTGGATTGGTGGAGTCCAAACTCTTTAGAGATGGTTTTGTAACCTTTAAGCCTGATGAACATCTCCTTTGTTCACGCCATGATACACTTCCACAAACATGTGTTGTGAAGAGCAGACTTTGATAGATCCTGGTCTTTAAATGACACAGGGTGCCCACTCACACCTGATTGGCATCCCATTGATTGAAAACACTGGACTCAATTTCACCTTCAAACTAACTGATCATCCGTGAGGTTCACATACTTTTTGCCACTCACAGATATGTAATCCATCCATTCATTTTCTAACCCACTGAATCCGAACACAGTCACGGGGTCTGCTGGAGCCAATCCCAGCCAACACAGGGCACAAGGCAGGAACCAATCCCAGGCAGGGTGCCAACCCACCGCAGGACACACACAAACACATCCACACACCAAGCACACACTAGGGCCAATTTAGAATCACCAATCCACCTAACCGGCATGTCTTTGGATTGTGAGAGGAAACCGGAGCCCCCAGAGGAAACCCACGCAGACACGGGAGAACATGCAAACTCCACACAGGGAGGACCCGGGAAGCAATCTCCTAACTGCGAGGCAGCAGCCCTACCACTGCGCCACCGTGCCACCCAAATATGTAATAGTCGATCATTTTCCTCCATAAATAAATGACCAAGTATAATATTTTTATCTCATTTGTTTAACTGGTTTCTCTTTATCTACTTGTAGGACTTGAGTGAAAATCTGATGATGTTTTAGGTCATATTTATGCAGAAATATAGAAAATTCTAAAGGGTTCACAAACTTTCAAGCACAACTGTAGATAGATAGATAGATAGATATGAAAGGCACTATATAATAGATAGATAGATAGATAGATAGATAGATAGATAGATAGATAGATAGATGCATTTCACACATTTATGTACAAGTGGGCTTTACACACCAATACGCCGTTCATTTTCCTCTCCTTCCCACCTCCATGGTCAAAGCTTTGCTCCTCTTCCTCCCGGCTCTGAAACGGCTCCTTACACCTGTCTGGTCTGATTAATGAGCCACCTGGTGTGATGGAAATCCACCATAGGATTTAACAGCTCCCTCAGGTGACCCCGCCCCCTTAGAACCCATCAGGGCTGTTCCAAACTCCAACTCCCAGCATTCCCTGTGGGAATCCATGGTGCCACAGCCACCCAGGTGTGGGCTGCCCTCTAGCGTCCCGGGGGAGGTAGTGCCTTGTGGATGCTCTCTCTACCCCCCCGGTCCTTCCACCCAACTGGTGTTCTGACCAGGTAATGGCTGTGTCATTAAACATATGTAACAAGGCGCTATATAGGCGTCCAACCCAACACAGACTGATAACGGAGACGTGAAAATTAAACAAAAAGATTTATTTTCTTCGTCTGTGGGTTACGCCTTCCCTGTACTCACAGACACAGCACTATCCCAAAAGCACACCAAACGTAATAAAGCACCCACAGAAGAAGAACTCACCCTTCACCTCCACTCCTCCCGGCAAGTGTTGTCCTCCTCCTCTCGACTCTCGCTGCTGGCTCCCTTTATGGTCCACCCAGAAGTGCTCAAGGTGTTTGATGACGGATTTCCGGCTGCACTTCCGAGTGTGGCTGCGTTACCTCCCAGATGGGCTCAGGAAGCTGTGCAGCCAACAGGGATGGGCTCCGGTGTAACACAATTGTGGCCCTGATGCAACCCAGGGGGGCTGCCACCAAGAGTTCTGGGGGACGTAATGTGCACCCCATGGCTGCTCCTCCAGATCCAGTGTCAAAGGGGGTGTCCCGGCCCACCACACAAACTGAAATTCAATTTGTGACCTGAAAATGCCCTCCAGTCCAGTGTCCCTCCAGTGTGTTCACTCATTTTCAGGCAACCTTTATTAATGAAAGTTGAATATTTAAAAAGGAAGAAGGTGCGTGATGGTAGTTCACCGCGGGCTTTGCCGTTTGACATCCTTGAGTCAGGTTGTGCATCCGTACGCTCAGCTAACCTCCCAAATCAATGAATCACTAACATGTTAGTGTCTGCATATCACACTACGCACATCCACACTTAGACTTTAAAATGAATCAAGCGATGGGCCGCTTCTCAAAAGATCAAACGTTTTAATTTTCTCGTGGAGAGATACAGAATGACGCAAGGCTTCATAACATTATAATTAAAAATGAAAAAAGAGAGCAATAGGCGTAAATGTAACTTTTAGGATGTGCAAAAGCAGCAGTGTGGACTAAAATTTTACATGAATGCTTTGACGAATGTCCTGATAAAATCCAGTGACCCCCTTAAAGCACAGCAGAGCGTCTGTCTGCGGAGAGAGTGTCGACTGCATTGAGAAAAAAAGCTTGCTTAGCTGCTGGAAGAGGTGTTGGTGTGGCCAGCAGGGGGCGCTGAGCCGGTGGTCTTAATGTGGATCAAGTGCTGCAGTGCAGTGACGGGGACACAGTGCTGTAAAAATGACACCGTCCTTCGGATGAGACGTAAAGTCGAGGTCCTGACTCACTGTGGTCATTAAAGATCCCCTGGGCATCCTTCATAAAGAGCAGTATGTGAGGGGGTACCAAAAAATCTGTAGCTGGCATGCAATCTCGAATTTCGCCGCTAGCTGTAGCACACTTACAGTATTCTGTGGCAGTCAGCCAGGTGCCGGTGCTCTGTGTTGTATTGTATTGTTTTACCTGCCTAAGGTTAAGTCATCTCTGATGGAGGATTGCAGGAATCGTAGGGTAGAGGGGTCCTTTCATCTGATTGGCTGGCCCAGCGCTGACACAGCTGTGGAATGGCCAATAGGGAGAGGCAGCTTGATGGCCGAGGTCTCCAGGACTCTAAACAAATCCAAATCCTATTATGGGATATCATCTACTGTTAAACTCTGGTCTGTACCCGTAAAATTTGTATTTTTAAATTGTATTGAGAATTTGGGGCGGCACGGTGGCGCAGTGGGTAGCACTGCTGCCTCGCAGTAAGGAGACCCGGGTTCGCTTCACAGGTCCTCCCTGCATGGAGTTTGCTTGTTCTCCCCGTGTCTGCATGGGTTTCCTCTAAAGACACACAGGTTAGGTGCATTGGCGATCCTAAATTGTGCTTGGTGTGTGTGTGTGCCCTATGGTGGGCTGGCACCCTGCCTGGGGTTTATGTCCTGCCTTGCGCCCTGTGTTGGCTGGGATTGGCCCAGCAGACCCGTGACCTGTAGTTAGGATATAGCGAGTTTGATAATGGATGGATGGATGGATTGAGGATTTGTTCTGTTCTGTGTATTGTATTGTATTGACCCCCCCTTCTTTTTGACACCCACTGCACGCCCAACCTGCCTGGAAAAGGGTCTCTCTTTGAACTGCCTTTCCTAAGATTCTTCCATTTTTTCCCTACTAGGGTTTTTTTGGGAGTTTTTCCTGGGGGCTGTCAAGCGGCAGTGCCTGTTAAGGCCCATTGCAGCACTTCTTGTGTGATTTTGGGCTATACAAAAAAATGAATTGTATTGTATTGTGTGGGGCGGTACGGTGGCGCAGTGGTAGCGCTGCTGCCTCATAGTCCAAAGACATACAGGTTTGGTGCATTGGCGATCCTAAATTGCCCCTATTGTGTGTGTGTGCCCTGCGGTGGGCTGGCGCTCTGCCTGGGATTTGTTTCCTGCTTTGCGCCCTGTGCTGGCTGGGATTGGCTCCAGCAGACCCCCGTGACCCTATATTAGGATACAGCGGTTTGGATAATGACTGCCTGACTGTATTGTATTGTATTGTTCGTTCACCATTCCATGTCAATTTTTCTTGGTGCTTATTGAACGTGTTCTGCGATTTTTGTGATGGGTGAAGATAAAGAACTGCAAGTCTGAGTTCAATTTTGGTTTCTCTTAAACTGTAGTGATGCTTTTGCAACTGCTTTTAAAAAAGGACGCTTTAAGTAAACCACAGGTCACCATTTCAAATGAGGGTGAAATGTCATTTGAAGACCAACTGAGATCTGGCCGAGCTTCCAACCATTAGGAATCTTGAAAAAGTTTGTAATGCAATTTACGAAGATCGTCGTCGGACTACTGTAGAGATTTCTGAATTGACTTGTGTGTCTTGGAGTTCCTGCCACCTTCCCTATTTGCCTGATCTTTGCTTTTTCCTGTTCCTGCATTTGAAATAAAGAACTCAAAGGAAAGCGTTTTTGTACCGTGCAAAGAAAAAATTGCTGCAGTCCTTGGACACGACGTTCCTCTTCAGCGATTCCAAAACTGTTTCCTCTGTTGGGACGAGTGCATTCGTTCACATGGTGAGGACTTTGAATGAGACTAAAGTTTCAGCAAGTAAAAAATTATGAAAATATATATATGTTTCAATTCCGGTTATTTTTGAGTAGCCCCTCGTAAATCTTGATGTCTGGCTTGATTGCCCACCATTGTGGCCCCCTAAACAGCCCCTCTCTCTCTCATTGGCCCTTTGTGTGGCGAGTGTACTGGCGCAATAATGGCTGCCGTCACATCATTCAGGTGGTATAAGTGGCTCCCCTCTTCATACAGTGGGTATAGAAAAGAATTCATCCATCCATCCATCCATTATCCAACCCGCTATATCCTAAATACAGGGTCTGCCGGAGCCAATCCCAGCCAACACAGGGCACAAGGCAGGAAACAAACCCCGGGCAGGGCGCCAGCCCTCGGCAGTAAACGACAACCATTGTCCTCAAAAATAAATCGAATAGAAATCCTAGCATTGCCCTTAACTTTGATGGCCACAGGGGGCAGCAAAGGGCCAAACGGCTCCACGCGGTGAATGAACGCCAGCAGTCGAAGTGCGGATGGGATTTTGGAAGCGCGTCCTGTTCTTCTAACACTTTAAAGTCCATCATGTTGATTTTAAAAACACCCCCCTCCATGACACTCCAGAGTTTTAGGCACCGGAGAGCCACATGTGGAACGCTGAGGCTGCGCAACAGTCCATTGGTTCAGATTAATCTGAGAGAGATGGATTGACTCATTTCGGGTAATGACGCCCCGCTGAGAAAACGAAAATAAATCTGCGGCTGTTAAATATCGTTTGCTGTTATCGATCCATTTTAATTAAATCTAAATTAGTGACAGGAGCAAATGATTACACCGATCCGTATCTGCCAGCAAAACAGACGTTTAGCGCCACGATATCTGAACCTGACATGAAATACGCTTAAAGACCGCAGGCATTAATTGAAAAGTAAAATCTACTGTAGATAAACAGAACAGAGCCTGCAGAATGAAAACCTCCCAGTGGCCCCTAAAAGTCCTTCTTGAATACATTCTGACTTTTTCACAATGCCTTTAAAAATGGAGGGGGGCAATCCTTGCAGACCACAAGACATATTTTTTTTTTTTTCCAAATTCCCATCCCGTAACTTCGCCAAAGCCCACCTGCTCTTTCATTCTGATGTTAGCCATCGGACAAATGGGCCTGAAGTGGATCTGCTCTCTGTGTGTAAAACAATCGACAGGCACGAGGAACTGCCTGAAAAAGCAAAGGGTCTCGATTCAAGGGGTCTTGTGAGAAATGAGTGGTGCAACTTGGATGTCATCCTGCGGTGGGCATTTGAATATGTAGGGAAGGCAACTGAAGATCAAAATAGACAAAAAAACATTACATGTGCCGATTTTTCGTTAGGTGGGCAGCATTGTCTGTCAAAGCCCTTTTGGAACGCTAGACAGGGAGGAGAGACGGTGCCCCTCGATGTCTTTAACGGGCAGTCTTGTCGGCATTAGACTTTGAGAGCCTTCCCCCTCCAAGACCCGAGTGGGCGCTCCTTCAATTTGTGAGGGACAACTGGCATCTTTACCCGGCCGGGACACCTCCTTAAAGGTGGGACAGGGGGAGATGGCTTTTGAAGGGTGCTGTCTTCCCCTGACCTGCTACTTGGGAGCTCCCCGGATTGTAATGGCACCCCGGATTCCCACAAGGCTGTATGGGAATTACTATTTGTTGGCACAGCCCTTTTGGGTCACATGGATGCCACCAGGGGGAGCTGTGGGAGCTGTAGAGCCCTACTTTGGACTTCAGCCATACCTGGGAGGAAATGTAGACCCCCGCTAATGAGCCACTTGTAGTGCTCTCGGGTGCAATTTAAAATGGAGGCCACTGCCTCACAGAGAGTGCCAGAGTCAGGAGGAAGAGGGACGGCACTTGCCTGTGGAGGAGTTGAGGTGAAAGAAAGAGAGGAGAAGAAGAAGAAGAAGAAGAAGAAGAAGAAGAAGAAGAAGAAGAAGAAGAATTGCTGTCTGCTGTATTCCTGGGCTGTTCTGTGATTGGTGCTAGTGTGAAATGACTGGAAAACGTTTCCCATGCAATAAAAGCCTTCTATTTTATGACACTTGTGTCTGTCGTGTTGGTGTTTGGGTGGCTGGTGGTCTACAAGTTACATAAAGGGTTTCACTCTGAGTACATAGCGTGTGCCACTTGGTGAACCCCTTAAGTTTCGTGAATACTGCCCCTGGCTCAGGCTGTAATCACCTTTTTCAGTTTTTCAGTGCGGGCACCCCATGCCATGGTGGCTCAAGTCACCCAATGCCTAATTTGATCACCTGGTGGACAGATAACCCTATTAGGTGGACACTGCCCACCAGTTATGCATTAGAAGGGGTTCATTCCCTGGCTTATGTTTATATTCCCTTTTCCTTCTCTTTTTTTATTTTTCAGTCTGTAATTATTTCTTGCGATTAATTCTGTTATTATCATTCTGTTCATCTATCATTTAATTACTATGTTTAATTTTTCTTTTATTATGTTTAAGAATATGTTTGCACTGTTTCTTTAACAATCTTCACTTTCCTTGTGTTTTGGGGTGGAAACCCCCAGGAGGCGGGGCCACCCCGTGAATAACAACTAGGGACCACCCCCACAACCCCATATAAGGAAGGCTGGGACATGGAGTCCCTGCGGTTCATTGATTGTGTTTTGGTGTATTGCTATAATTGTCTGTTCTGTCGAGGCAGAATGATTTTTATTTCAGGTCTGGAAGGTGAAGCGAGAGCAAAACGGAGTATACTGTGGGGTCAAAACCCAAAGAGACAAACCGTTATTTCGCCAAGCCAGAAATCATAAACCGGAATGTAAGTCAGAAGAGAAAGAACGAAAATAGAGAGAAGCTCCCGTTTTATCCAAAACGCAGATACTTGAGCGGAGCATAAATGACCGTTTCAAAGGGCTGCACAGAAGACGTCATGTGAGCGCACAGCTGGGGGGCTTCTGTGAGGTTGCCTCAGAACAGGGCAACATGAAAATCACAAAACACGCCACTCGTCAATATTCAACATGGCGCACAGGAGCCAAGTTAGGATGAAATAAATAACTTATTCAAATTCCACAGCCTCAGCCACCCGAGAATGACCAACACAATGTCCCACAGGAAAAAAAAAAAAAAAACGAATAAAGTACACCAATCACAATAGCATGGAGCTTCTTTATAATTTCTCTTGGATTCCCCTCAAGGCCATCCTTTTGCAGTGTCACACACGTGAGCATGGGAGACAGCTAAAGGGCCTGGATGAGAGTAACTCCAAGCCAGACCAGGAGGGGCGGAGGGCACTGTCTCTTTTTGTCACTTCTCTGCAGACCAGTTACAGGAAATTCTGCCAGGCCCAGATGGCGTCACTTCCAGTCCCCGACCCTGATGGCATCACTTCGGTACCAACTCTGATGACGTCACTTCCTTAACCTGTCTTTAAAACCGCCATTTTGTTCATTTCAAGGCAGTTCTGCTCTGGACTCCAAACGATTCATAACTCTTCATTATTTTGCAGCCAGGTAAATAATATACGGGTGGCTGCCCCAAACCATTGTGACAGCAGCTAAATGATCACTTGAATAAACTTGCTATTCTTGATAAGTTTCAGTCGCGTTTTAGAACAAATCACAGCACAGAAACTGTAAGTAAGTGACTTGCAGGTAAATGCAGACAGAGGTCGTCTATCTGTTCTCATCATCTAAGATCTTAGTGCCGCATTTGAAACCATCAATTATAATATTCTTATAAAATCGCCTTAGTCAATGGGTGGGCATCTCAGGCAGGGTCTTAAATTGGTTTGAGTCTTACTTGACAGGTAGAAAATTCTTTGTTAGTTGTGGTAATTATACTTCAGAGACCCCTGATATTCTATATGTTAGTCCACAAGGGTCTCTCCTGGGTCTGCTGCTCTTTTCGATTTACATGCTTCCTTTAGGTCAGATTATCTCTGGGCACAACATATGAGCTACCACAGCTATGATGATGACACGCAGCTGTATTTATTAATAGCACCTGATGACCCCGACTCTCTTCATTCACTGACCCCAATCTCTGAATGGATGAGTAGTCATTTTCTCAAGTTAAATAAGGAGAAATTGGAAATCTTAGTGATTGGCAAAAAAGGATATACAGTGGAACCTCGGTTCACGAACGTCTTGGAACACGTACAAATCGGTTTACAACCAAAACATTTGCCAAACTTTTGCATCTGTTCACGACCACACACTCGGTATAGACAATAGGGGAGGGTGCAAAGCAAAAATTGAACTCTTCGGGCTGAAACCCAAAAATCATCTGTATGCTGAGGCATGATGGTGGCATTATCATGCTATCGGGGTGCAGGGACAGTGATACTGGTCAAAACTGAGGGACGGATGAATGATTTAGAGAATTACATTCATAGGTGTGAGTGGCAATCTGAATATTTAGATGGTTACTTCCAATCTTCACCATGTCAGGTAAGTGAGCCAGACGCTGTGGTGCAATGTCAAGAGGCTTCAATTCAGGTGCTGACATCCAAGGTCCGATTCCTGCAAGAGGAAGCAAAGGTGCGTACATCTGATGAGCCCCAATTAGGGTAAAACACGTGTCGTGTACTCTTTGTATTATTTGGCAGGAACTGTATATCTCTCTATGTATAAAATGTCCATCTGTCTGTATGTCTGTTCGCTTTTCATGAGAGAACTACTTAACGGATTGAGATCAGATGAGCAATTCTGGTTGATTTTGCGAATTCTCTCACTCCCAGAGTTCGCTTGCAGCACTGATTTATTTGTGCGAATCCGAGAGACACTCAGCAGGCCGAGGGGCGGGGCCCTTCTCACTCACGCGCCAGCCTGGGGGACGTATCTTACCTCCGCTTAGCTAGCGAACAAGAGAACTACTTAACGGATTTAGATCTGTTTTTTTCTATAATATGCTTGAACATTCTGGTTGATTTTGCGACTTCTCTCATCATGCTAAGAATCAGAGTTCACTTGCAGGTACTGAGTTATTTGTGTGAATCTGAGAGACACACAGTGGAGCTGAGGAGAGGGAGTGGGGGTGGGGCCCTCCTCCTCCCTCACGCGTCAGCCTCAGGGTACACCTTACCTCTGCTTAACAAGCAAATGAGAGAACAACTCAACGGAATCTAGATCGGGCATTTTTCTATAATTCGTTTGAACATTCCAGTTGATTTTGCGACTTCTCTCATCGCGCCAAGAATCAGAGTTCGCTTGCAGGAGTGATATATTCGTGCGATTCCAAGAGAGAGGCTGCAGGCCAAGGAGAGAGGGAAGCGTGACGTCAGGAGTCCTGTTTCACATCTACGTGGGTGAAGCCGTATATATATATATATTTAACATAATGATTATTCATATGACATTGTCTTGTTTCAGTACGTATTGCATGAACACACCACTAAAATGCATCATTAAAATAAGAATCAGAACCGAATCAGAAGTAGATGAGAATTATGCAACTCATCAATGATTCATTCACAAATCAAATGAATAAGAATTGAGCCTCATAATTAGTTAATAAGTTAGATAGATAGATAGATAGATAGATAGATAGATAGATAGATACTGTAGATAGATAGATAGATAGATAGATAGATAGATTAGATAGATTAGATAGATAGATACTTTATTAATCCCAAAGGGAAATTCCCATACTCAGCAGTAGCATACTGATAATAACAATATTAAATTAAAGAGTGATAACAATGCAGGTATAACAGACAATAACTTTGTATAATGTTAACGTTTACCCCTCTGGTGGAACTGAAGAGTCGCATAGTGTGGGGTCTCCTCAGTCTGCCAGTGCAGCAGGGCGGTGACAGCAGTCTGTCGCTGAAGCTGCTCCTCTGTCTGGAGATGATCCTGTTCAGTGGATGCAGTGGATTCTCCATGACTGACAGGAGTCTGCTCAGCGCCGTCACTCTGCCACGGATGTTAAACTGTCCAGCTCGGTGCCTACAATAGAGCCTGCCTTCCTCACCAGTTTGTCCAGGCGTGAGGCGTCCTTCATCTTTATGCTGCCTCCCCAGCACACCACCGCGTAGAAGAGGCTGCCACAACCGTCTGATAGAACATCTGCAGCATCTTATTGCAGATGTTGAAGGACGCCAACCTTCTAAGGAAGTTTAGTCGACTCTGTCCTCTTTTGCACAGAGCACAGAGTCTCGGGTGGTGATTCATGGGTGAATCAAATGAACAAGAATTGTAGAACTTGTTCTCGGGTAACAATTTGTTTGCGAATGAATTCAACAGGAATCATGTCACTCGCTTTAAGGTAATGATTCATTTGTAAATTAAATGAGTGAGTATCGTGCCTCATTATCATGTAATGATTCCATTGAGTATCAAGTGAATAAAACTTGTGAGACTCGTTCTTGCATAACGATGCATTTAAGAATTACATGAACGAGAATCATATCACTCGTTTTTAGGGTAATGATTTGTTCACAAGAGTTGTGTGCCTCATTATCAGGTAGGTTATTGTTTGTGAATCAAGAGAGTAAGAATCCTGAGACTCATTCTAGGATAATGATTTGTTAATGAATTAAGTGAACAAGAATCATGTGACTCGTTCTAAAGTAATGATTCTTTTTGTCGAATCCAATGAATGAGAAATGTGAGTCTTGTTCTCCAGTAATGATTCATTTGTGTGACTTGATCTTCAGTAATGATTCGTTCTCGAATCAAATTAACAAGAATTGCATTCCTCATTATAATGCAATAATTTGTTTGCGAATTAAATGAACAACAATCCTGTGGCTCAGTCTAGGGATGTGCCAACAAGCTGGCTGATGTTCTCTCCTCCATCTTCAACCTTTCCCTCAGTCAGCACATCATTCCGTCCTGCTTTAAGACTACGATCATCGTCCCCCTTGCTAAAAAAAGCCCACCCACCTCCCTGAATGACTACAGGCTGGTAACACTCACTCCAATCATCATGAAGCGTTTTGAGAGAGTGGTGCCGGCCCACATTCAGAGCAGCATACCGGACACTCTGGACCCTCTGCAGTACGCCTACCGGCCCAACAGGTCCACCTCAGATGCCATCGCGGCCGCACTACATTATTCCCTCTCCCATTTGGAGAACAAAGACTCCTACATCAGGATGCTCTTTGCTGACTACAGCTCCGCCTTTAACACGGTTGTCCCCCATAAACTGTCTGCACTTTTCCTGCAGCCCACCTCTCTGACTGGCTCCTAGACTTTCTGACTGGCAGGCCCCAGTCTGTCAGGACTGGTAGTAGGATTTCAGCCACCATTATCACAAACACAGGGATGCGTCCTCAGCCCCATCCTCTACACACACCCTGTTCACCCACGACTGTGTCGCCTCCCACAAAGATAACATCATCCTGAAGTCCGCAGACGACACCGCAGTGATAGGACGCATCACTGGTGGGGATGAGGCGGCCTACAGGAAGGAGGTGGACAGTCTGGCATTATGGTGTAAGGACAACAACTTCACCCTCAACACAGACAAGATGAAGGAGATGACAGTGGACATGAGGAAGGAGAGGAGACTTCACCGGCCACTGTTCATCCGAGGGCTTGAAGTGGAGAGGGTGAGCAGCATTAAATAGCTGGCGTCTACATCAGCGAGGACCTCACTTGGACACTTAACACCACACAGCTGGTCAAGAGGGCTCAACAGCGACTGTACTTTCTGAGGAGGCTGAGGAAGTTTGGTATGTCGACTGAGATCTTCTGCAACTTTTACAGCTGCATTGTTGAGAGCATCTTGACCAGCTGCATCACCATGTGGTACAGCAACACCACTCCTATGGACCGCAAGCGCCTGCAGAAAGTGGTGAAGACTGCTGAGATGATCACCAGGACCGCACTGCCATCTCTGTACAGCATCTACAACTGTAGAGTCCACAGGAGAACTGCCTCGATCCTCAGGGACCCCCAACACGAACTGTTCACACTTCTACCCTCAGGCAGGAGGTACAGATGTATGAAATGCAAGACTTCCAGGCTAGAGAATTCTTTCTTTGCCAAGGCCATTAGACTCCTAAATAACTGACTGGAGTTTATAACCTCATTGTATCGACCTCACACAACTGTATTGGACTTGTCCATCACACACCGACCTGCACATTACACTTTATACTTCTATTCTGTTTTTATACTGTATGCTGCCTGTGTTACTTATTATCTATCTGCTACTTATTATTTATGTTTATCTTTATACGTTGGTTTTGGCATTTGGTGTGGACGGCAAAGAAAGAATTTCATTGTACAGGGAAACTTTGAACTTGAACGTATTCACATATCAAATGAAAGAGACTCTTATGTCTCATAATCAGATCCTAATATGTTCACAAAATGTACGCAGAAGAAATGTGAGAAATGTTCTCGAATAACGATTTGTTTGCGAATTAAAGAAACGAAAATCGAGTAACTCGTTCTGAGGTGATCGCGTGTTCAAAAATCGAACAATCAAGAGTCGTGGGACTTGTTCTGAGGTAAAAGGTTCAAACTCAAAAGAATCAGATCATCATGCGCACAAAGGCGTGCACTAAAATAAAGCTAAACATTGTTTTGTATGCCTAATTGATGGAATGTGCAACGGGACATTAACATATTAGTTTTAATATTGTTTATATATTTAGTTTAAAAAATCCCAATAACGAATTGTACAAAAATGAATAACACCTTCTGATGTAAATGTGTAGCTACTGTATTGTACATGTGTGATGAATGCGAGAATCATCAGTGACAGAGTTCCCATTCGTCGGTGCTGATACAGTTTGAGCTCGACAGAATCGTAAGTGAAGTGAACGAGTCGACACTTGTGGTTCAGGCAGTTCCTGTCCATACACTTTAAACATCAACATCAGCAAAACAAAAGATGGAGATGATCTCATGCGGGACAAGCAGTCCTTTTTCAAATTGATTTGCTTGTGTTTGCAAATCAGTACTTACTGTATGACTTATCGAGTTATTCAAAAAGAATGAATCGTTTGCAAGTCGCCCATCTCTGTATAGGAAACTTATTGACATGCAGTGCGACTTTAAACTTGCTAAATCCCAAAACTGATATCTCTGATCTTGACAGTCCACACCTATGTTTGATTTCAAACTAAGCTCCTGTTTAACTTTAGTTATTTCCAAAAACCACCGTCCAGCAGACAAACACAAAGACGACAAATGGTTATTTTCTAAAAGCGCAGCATTCTACATGTTACAGGCCAAACCTGATTTTAGGCCAAACTAGTTTGCTGAAACGGATCAGATGAACCAAGTGTGAACTAGATTATCCTGAAATCAATGTAGAGCTCCTAGGACAAACCGATTTGTCCCAGTCTAAACTGGTTTGGCCTGTAATCACACTTTTCTAGGCCAAACCGATTCATCCTGTCACACTTCTTACAAACTGGCTTGGCCTAGTCTAAACTAGTTTGTCTGAAAATTGGGTTTGGCCAGTAACACACATACAGTATATATATGGACTAGCTGTGTAAGCCCTGTGCTGTAAAAAGAAATGGATTCCTAGAAACTATTAAAACCGTCAGAAAATAATTGAAATGTAGAGATTTCAAGTAAATGAATAGAACTACTCTGGGCGTCTCTCTGCATTAGCAGCTAAGTGACTTTGTCTTTCTTTGGATGTTTCATTTTGCCGACATGCTCGCCTTGCTTGTGTATTAGCAGGGAGGAAAAGTAAAAGGGATACCATTTGGCAATGTACTGCCACACTTCTGTATTAGCGGCTAAGCAAGTGGCCCTTTCTTTGGAGGTTTTGTTTTGCCAACTTGCTCGCCCAGCTGTGTATCCTCGGAGGTGGAACCCTTAGCCTGATTCCACCTTTCACTTCCGGGCAGACAGACACATGCACTTCAAAGCCTAGATGTTTATATACAAGATATATATATATATATATATATATATACATGAAACATGGTGGTGGTGGTGGTAGTATCATGGTTTGGGCCTGTTTTACTGCATCTGGGCCAGGACGGCTTGCCTTCATTGATGGAACAACGAATTCTGAATGATATCAGAGAATTCTAAAGGAAAATGTCAGGACATCTGTCCATGAACTGAATCTCAAGAGAAGGTGGGCCATGCAGCAAGACAACGACCCTAAGCACACAAGTCGTTCTACCAAAGAATGGTTAAAGAAGAATAAAGTGAATGTTCTGGAATGGCCAAGTCAAAGTCCTGACCTTAATCCAATCGAAATGTTGTGGAAGGACCTGAAGCGAGCAGTTCATGTGAGGAAACCCACCAACATCCCAGAGTTGAAGCTGTTCTGTACGGAGGAATGGGCTCAAATTCCTCCAAGCTGGTGTGCAGGAATGATCAGAAGTTACCGGAAACGTTTAGTTGCAGTTATTGGGGGTCACACCAGATACTGAAAGCAAAGGTTCACATACTTTAGCCACTCACAAATATGTAATATTCGATCATTTTCTCAATAAATAAATGACCAAGTATAATATTTTTTGTCTTATTTGTGTAACTGGCTTCTCTTTATCTACTTTTAGGACTTGAGTGAAAATCTGATGATGTTTTAGGTCATATTTATGCAGAAATATAGAAAATTCTAAAGGGTTCACAAACTTTCAAGCACAACTGTATATTACAGGCATCAGGGAGGAAGGACCGAGTATAAATCCATCCTTTATCCAAACCAGGAGGCACAACTGTATCTGTACTAGCTGTGTAAGCCCTGTGCTGTAAAAAGAAATGGATTCCTAGAAACTATTAAAACCGTCAGAAAATAATTGAAATGTAGAGATTTCAAGTAAATGAATAGAACTACTCTGGGCGTCTCTCTCCTAGGAGGTTTCGTTTTGCTGATTTGCTCGCATCGCTTGTGCATTAGCGGCTAAGTGACTTTGTCTTTCTTTGGATGTTTCATTTTGCCGACATGCTCGCCTTGCTTGTGTATCCTTGGAGGTGGAGCCCTTAGCCTGATTCCACCTGTCACTTCCGGGCCGGACAGACAGACGCACGCACTTCCAAGCGTAGACATTTATATACAAGATATATATATATACATACTAGCTGTGTACGCCTGTGCTGTATAAAAACCCTGGGCTCCTAGAAACTATTGAGATTGTCAGAAAAAAAAATGAAATGCAGAGTCAGCGGTTTCATCTTGCGGATGTCTTCGCCCCCCTCGTCTGTTAGCAGCTAAGCAAGTTTCTTTCTCCTCAGAGGTTTCATTTTGCCGATGTGCTCGCCTTGCTTGTGTATTAGCGGCTAAACAGGTTTGTCTTTCATTGGCGGTTTCACTTTGGTGACAGAGTCACTTTCTTTCAGCTTCATGCTGTAGCCTCACTCTTCTGTCTTCTTCAGATTTGTTAACTTGGGGCTGCCTTGCCGGCTCTTTAAGCTTCATGCTATAGCCTCGCACTTACGGGCCGGACAGACAGACAGACACACTTCCACGCGTAGACGTTTAAACATAAAATATATATAGATATACTTTGTACAGTGGAACCTCGAGATACGATCACCTCTGTATACGAAATTCAAGATAAGAGGAAAGTATGAGCGAAAAATTGGATCTAAATACGAGCATTGGCTCGCTTAACGAACCACGAGCCAGGCTGTGCGTGTATGTGACGCGCTTCCCGATCCTCGACTCGAGGATTCACCCAAGCTGACGCTGCCAGCCCATCAGCTCACTCAGTGTTCCTTGTTCTCCGTGGCGTGAGGATCTACGTTTGTGTGCTTGTGATTTCATTGTTTAGCTGTAGCAGCTCCGTATAAGCGTATCCAAAATTATCGCGGACATGCAGGCGGAGAATAGGAGGCGATTGCCCTCAAGAGAGAGAGAGAGAGAGAGAGAGAGAGAGAGAGAGAGAGAATAAGAGAGAGAGAGGCACATGCACACGGCGAGTGAGAGAGATAAGAGAGAGAGAGCGAGAGCGCGAGAGAGAAGAACCATCAGCTCAGTTATGATCACATGACGCTCAGCAGACAGTGCTTCCATACTACTTGTATTGCAAGACATCGCTCGTTTTATCAAGTCAAAATTAATTAAAAATGTAGCTTGTCTTGCAAAACACTTGTAAACCAAGTTACTTGCAAACCGGGGTTCCACTTGTATATATTATTTATCAGTGTTATTTGTTAGGAAAATTGATTTTTATGTTGATATTTTTGGGGGTGCGGAACGGATTAACTGGATTTCCATTATTTTCAATGGGGAAGTTTGTTCTAGATATGAGAAATTTGCTATACGAGCTCAGTGCTGGAACGAATTAAACTCGTATCTCGAGGTTCCACTGTATATATATTGTGGTCCACGGCCGGCTTTTCATCCCAGCCAATACCCCCAGGCCGCCAGAAGGAGCTCTCCATGCAGAATGGAGGTGCCCGGATACCAGCAGGGCATCATGGATACCACAGGGGCCAACAGAGGATGCTGCAGGGGCGCCCAGAGAGTCGTTTGTGCCCTATAACACGGAAGTGCGTCATAGGCAGAGCGACAGGAGAGATGACATACTTCGGGGTGAAGAAAGGACTTATCTGACCCGGAAGTGATGGACTGAAGGATGGGGAACACTTCTGGGTCAGGGACTATAAAGGATTGTGGGAACTCCCAGACAACGAGCTGAGCTGGGTGGAAGGGTGGCAACGCGTCTGGGAGAGGAGAAATTGTTTATTGTAAAGTATTGTGTTTAATTTATGAGTATTGTGGAGAAAAGGGTGCTTTGTGCACTGTTTAATAATAAAAAGTCAACTATTTGGACTTTACATCGTGCCTGACGTCTTGGTCAAGGGTTCAAGGGAGCAATAGAGCCCCCAATCAGTCACAATATATGTATATATAAATATATGTATTGTCACACACGTGCACATGGGAGGCAGCTAAAGGGCCTGAATGGTGGTAATTCCACAGCAGACCAGGGGGTGGTGAGATGCAGTGACTTTTTCTCTTGATTCTCTGAAAACCATCCACGGGGAATCCCACAAGGCACCACGATAATGATGATGTCACTTCCTGTCCAGAGGACATCACTTCCAGTTCCGATCCCGATGACATCACTTCCTGTCCTGGCCTTTAAAGCCGCCATCTTTACAGGCTTAAATCAGTTCTAATTTGGACTCTGACCTGTGAACAACTCACAACAAATCACCCATTTGCAGCCAGGCATAATATTCGGGTGGTTCCCCCAAACCTTTATGATATATATCTTGTCACACACGCAGCATGGGAGGCAGCTAAAGGGCTCAGTGAAGGCAGTTCTGAGCCATGCCGGGATGGTGGCAGAGCGCACTAACTCTCTTTCTCGCTTCCCTGTAGACCTAAACCGGGAGGTTCCACCTGTCTCTCTGGGCGTCACTTCTGGGACCGAGCCAATGGAGACAGACCTTGCCAGCTCCGCCCCTGATGTCACATCCGGGACTAATCCAATGAAAGATGAACACGTGCCCAATCCTTATGACCTCACTTCCTGCCTCCCCCTTTAAAAGCCTTCCCTTTTCCCTTCTCTGACAGTCTTGTTTTGGACTCTGTTGTAAGCACTTCAGTGCTGGTATTTAAAAAGAAAACGCGTTGCAGCCAGGATACCAAATTACATGGGTGGCTGCCCCAAACCTTTTCTGTCTTTGTCTCGTTTGTGACAGTATATATATATATATATATATATATATATATAGGGTAGTTTAGATCTAATTATGCAATTTTCATTATGTTATAAATTATTAAGTTTATTACATAGAAAATCACCGAAAAATCCCAGACCATCGAAGAAGTGTGCGAACTGACGACATGAAGAATCATCTTTGCGGCGAACTGGAATGGTTTCCGCATAAATCAAAGTCTTCCAGATGGATCTGCATAATTAGATCTGGACCACCCTGTATATATATATCCATCCATTATCCAACCCACTATATACTAACTACAGGGTCACGGGGTATACTGGAGCCAATCCCAGCCAACACATGGCACAAGGCAGGAAACAAACCCCAGGCAGGGTGCCAGCCTACGCAGGGCACACACACACACACATACTGAGCACACACTAGGGACAATTTAGGACCGCCAATACACCTAACCTGCATGTCTTTGCACTGTGGGAGGAAACCCACGCAGACACGGGGAGAACATGCAAACTCCACGCAGGGAGGACTGAGAAAGCAAACTCTGGTTTGCTAACTGTGAGGCAGCAGCACTACCCACTGTGCCACCGTGCTGCCCAGTATATATCCTTATATATAATTTGATACTATCCGTATATATGGTGTTCACGTCAATACCGCAACTCAGTACAAGTTAGAACCATGCAATGGGACTCTGCCTCTGTAGTTAGAACATCACGTGGCAAAGCGGACGCAGTATTACATGATTGGCTAAGAATGTCGAATGCTTCAGTGACGCCGCTGGACAGCCGAGTATAGTAAGTCGGTGTTAGTTCGAGCAGATAACAGTAAGTTTGGTTGGTTTTTGGTACGTTGGTTTGGTGGGGCGTACTTTGCAGGACTAACATCGTCGACTGACTTAAACCCTTTGACAGCTCCAGAACCGTAAGTAGTTTAGAACACATCTATATATATATATATATATATATATATATATATAATGCTAGACATTTAAATGTACAGAATATTTAAGGCATAATACTGTACAAAACTTTGGCTCCTGCTTTTCAGACAGACCACCATGACAGTCAAAGTCCTCAACTCCATTCTGAAAAGGATGAAGAGCAGAGATACCGCACATTTTTTAAATCCCCCTTAAAATAAAGGAATGACAACTACGAAGCCATCCTCTTTGGAGAGAAAGCTTTTATTTGGGTGTACGCTTAAAAAAAAAAAAAAAAATTAAGAGCGTTTTCCAAAAAAAAAAAAAAAAAAAAAATTGTTCAGGATAATTTCAGTAAAATTCCAAAGAAATAAAAAAAAGAAAAAGCGTAACTTGTTTATTCCAGCAAGTTCAAGAGGGTTTTGAGCGTGCAGAAGGAATAAGTAAGTAAAGGCCTAGATACTGAGCCATTTGCCGAAAGGACTTGCAGTGACGGAGGATGCGGCAAATCGTGGAAGCTTCCCAGTCGATTGCGTCCTCCACACATGCTCAGAACAGGTGTGCGATGAAACGTCAGCCACCGCCGAGGCGCACGAGATTCCCGACCCCCTTCGGGGAGCAGCGTTACGAGTTCACGTGTAACATCTTAAGGTACTTCCAGCGGCACAGATGCCAAAGGCCTCTCACACCCACTCCTGCATCGAGCGTTTACAGTACAGTATGTGCCGGGGTGTGCCTTTCCTTTTAAACTGAAAGACTGTGTAAATGAGTACGAGGAGGCACAAGGCCAGTATGCACGGAATGACGATGGCGATGGCTTTCACAGTGCTTGCCGTGTTGTCCAGCTTGATGACAATGTCCACGTCATCCTTAGGTGCATGTCTTTCTTTCTCTCGTTCTACCGAGTCGTCACAACCCATGAAATCCTTGAGGATGGACCTCGGGAAACCGGGCTCCACGGTCAGTTTCTGGTTGTTGAACTTCCAGTACTCCTTCCCTTTATAGAAGTATGTGAATCCTGCAGAACAAAACGGGGACAAAAGAGGATCATCAGTACCAGAAGAGTCGATAAACAACAAGACAGACAAACAACTGAGGGAGTCTCAAAAGCAAAACACGCAAAAACACTTTCTAAAGTTGACCACTAGAGGGGGAAAGCACCATCAAAAACCTCTGACTAGAAACCTAAAGAGCCGAGACAAATCTTAATAAAAATTAAAGGTTTATGACCAAAAGTCTCTGCTATACACAAAGAGCCAAAGAGCACAAGGATTTGCCTGAAAAGGCAAGGTGATCAACGGTGAACAAAGTCCCAAAACAGAATCCAAAAACATCACAAGGTCGAAAAATTCAGAAATCAAAAGCAACGGTAACCCAAGGAGCACTCCATTCGCAATGAACCGTCAGGAACTATGGAAGGCCATCCCATAAAGAGGGAGGGGGGCTGTTCCTGGCAGTGATTGGCAGGTGACTCCACCCCTTAGGGAACCACCCACAAAACACACGGGACATAATTCTTTACAAATGAGAACAAAGGAAATGAACGAAACATTAAAACAAATAAAAGGCATAAAATTCAACAATACAAACAAGACACACAACTGTGAACCCCAGCCAGAGGAGAAAGAAACACGACAGAAAGGAGCAGATTTCGGTCGGGTGTTTCAACAAAATCTATTTAAGATGCTGATGCAGTAAGGGGTTAGCATTAAAAGTTTTGGATATTTTCAACACAAATGACTCGCACACACTAATGATTTAGGAAAAAGGTGGTCTTGTATTACCTATAAAAGATGGCGGCTCACAAGTGCCTGTATTGGAATGTTGGGTCAATTCGGGGAAAAAAAAAATCAAACTTCACATTAGGGTTAGTTAGGAGCAACTTCTCAAGACCATATTAAGATTTCTGGCCTTTTGATTATTTTTGTGACAGATAGTTTGTGTTCATAAATGGTCCTTCCGAATGCTTTGAAATCGCTTCAGATTTTCTTTGTCTGGCACTTTCTGACTCACTGGTATGCAAAAAAAAACCCCACGTATGATATAAAATTTGACTCGTCATGATGTCTAATTATGCAAGATGACACGTTTTTGGGGTCCCCCTATTTTCGGAGCACGGGACCTGAAAAACCCTCATTTGTTTAGGCTTTTTTCGGGCCATATTTTGTTCAGGAAATCACATCCTTATGTTAACGAGTGAACTTAACAGGTCAATCACCTGAACCTAAGCATGCTGGAGACATGGGAGACCATCTATGAAAAGACTAGGCTGTTGCTGGAAGAGGTGTTAGTGAGGCTACATAAATGTAACAAATTATCACCAGGGCATACCCTGTGATATGAGTGAGGATCTCAATAAATATATCCATATATAAATAAATGTTGTTGTTGTTGTTACCCTGTTCTTCAATCATGAATTTAATCTGACATTCTCCCTATGCTGTCATGAAATGTGAATCCTGCCGACTATACCATCACAGTGGAAAAAGGGGCTGAACTTAGTTAAAGGGTTTAATATTATTGAAATAAGTTAAAAGTTTTAATATTATCAGTTAACTATTATTGTGTCAGATAATCCATAATTAACATTAGAATCATAAATAAGCATAAAGCACACATAATCCACATAGACAGTCATGCGCAGATTTACAGCTCCAGTAGGGGCCCAGCCATTAGGCTGTATGTTAAATTGCCTGTCTATTGATTGTGAAGTGTACGGGTCATTGCAATTGGGGCTCTGAGGGTCTGGTGTGGGTCACTGGTGGGCATACCTTATGTGTCGCTACAAACCGATCTTCAAATCTCAGCGCTGGACACGATGAGTCGCCAAAGCAGGTGTTTCTCAACCACTGGGCTGTGACCCAGATTACGGCTGGAATGTCACAGGTTGCCACCATTGGCTCGTGAATTGATCACAGTGGGTCTTGAGTGGGTGGCGGTTGGTCGCTTAAGCAATCAGCCGTGCTGCATGATGTGCTTCCCCATTTCTAAGTGAGCTCCTTTAATCAAGGGGTACTCATTTCACCAAAGTGTCACATTCCAATAGTCGCTAGTGGGTCGTCAATAAATTTGAAAAGGTGGTGCGGGCTGAACGCATAAGAATTAGCCATGTGGAGCGATGCCAATGAAAAGAAACCTTAAGGGGCCCCTTCAGTGTCAGAGAATGTATGAGACCCTGTGAAATATCAATAATAATAAGAAAAGATTTTTATCACTGCAGCTAGTTTTGGCAATTTCTAGAACATTATTACCCCAATCGACTCGACTCAGCACATGACTGTGTATAGTGAAGGAACCTGGAAGGGAGGACAGGCGCTCTGTCTGAGATAAAGGAAGGATTCATGACCCCCAAACCACCACCACCACCACCAGGAGGCCAAAAAGGTGGCAGTGCTCTTCACGGCTGGACCCCTTTAGGACACCCACAGGGTGGCATGGGAGTTAGAGTCTGGAGACGCAGCCTTGTCAGGGTCTTTGGGAAGCTCCAGAGGGCCCTGGTTTGTATATGACCCAGGCAGGACTGAGACGGGAAGCCCCCAACTTTAAAAAGAGAGCCCTTTGCCTCACTTAGACTGACTAAGAGACGGGCGGCAGCGGGCAACACTCAACTGGAGGTGGGAGGAGAGAAGACAACTTTATTAATTTGTATGGCTTTTGGGCTGTTTCTCATTATTTTGATAATTGTTGGATTAAAAAATCTGATCCGGTGACTGTGTAGGGTATTATTGGGTGTGATGTATGGGGCGCAGTGGCGCTCCCTACTAGTTACAATATTCATATAGTTTTTTTTTGTATATGAACTCAACTGGATAAAGTTGACTTCTGTAAAATAGATTTTTAAATCAATCTTCCAGATGTATCCAGATTGACACACACGGCTGCTTACCTTTCTCCTTATCCACAAAGGCTCCCTGAGGGGAAGGTGGAATTCCTTTCCACACAGTGATTGGCTTAGGATACCCAGGGTCCATGGCCTGCCTTTCTTCGTTGTATCTCCAGTACCTGAATTGTAAAAGAAGAAACACTGGGATCACTTGATGCAACGGATACAGAGAGTAATTCAGGCCCCTTGGCGCTTTTCTCACACTTCATGGTGCAGCAGATTTCATTTTAAAATGGATACATTTGCCATTTTTGCCCACCAGTCTACATTCAGTAAGCCACAATGACAAAAGTGAAAACACGTCTTCTGGAAGGTTTGCCAATTTTAATAAAAAATCAAAAACTGAAAGCTCTCATTTAAGTAATAATTCAGACCCTTTGCTGTGGCACTCCAGATTGTTCTTAGGTCCATCCTTTTTGCTGTATTCATAATAATAATAATAAAGGGCGGCACGGTGGCGCAGTGGGTAGTGCTGCTGCCTCGCAGTTAGGAGACCCGGGTTTGCTTCCAGGTCCTCCTGTGTGGAGTTTGCATGTTCTCCCCATGTTTGCGTGGGTTTCCTCCCACAGTCCAAAGACATGCAGGTGAGGTGCATTGGCGATCCTAAATTGTCCTTGAGTGTGTGTGTGCCCAGCGGTGGGCTGGTGTCCTGCCCAGGGTTTGTTTCCTGCCTTGGATTGGCTCCAGCAGACTCCTGTGACCCTGTGTTAGGATTTAGCGGGTTGGATAATGAATGGATGGATAATAATAATAAAAATAATAATAATAATAATAACTAGCTGCGGTGGGCTGGCACCCTGCCCGGGGTTTGTTTCCTGCCTTGCACCCTGTCTTTGGCTGGGATTGGCTCCAGCGGACCCCCGTGACCCTGTAGTTAGGATATAGTGGGTTGGATAATGGATGGATGGATAATAACTAGGGGGCTTTGCCCCCTGATCACTTCACTCACCAACCCCTGGGTGGGCACTAAGTGCTAGCCACTTTTGCGGTTCTGCCACTCGTGTATGGGAAGCAGATGTACAATTTGAACAGATTGTTATTTTCATGAGAATTGTTACATATGCATAATAGAACTAACTATTTTACATTACAGCAAGTAATTAACCATATTAAAAAATAGTAAAATGTAATCAATTGAAAGTACTGTACATTATATTTCATGTTGCGTTAGAGATATTCGTTGTGAGATTTTCTGTCCTCCAAAGCCTGGTTGGCGGCTCGGATGGCCGCTAGGGGAGCTGAATGGAGTCAGCAGCCCAGCTGGACGATTCTTCAGCCCCATCCGGAGGTGCAATCAGGACCAGGTGGTCAAGCACCTGGAACACTTCCGGGTGGGTTCTAAAAAAGGGCCAGCCAACACCACTCAAGGAGCCAGAGTCGGGAGGAGGAGGACTAAGCTTGAGGAGGAGTGGTGGTGAAGGAGAAGAGAGTGGTTTGTGGGTGTAGTTGTGCTTTTGGGACTGTGTTGGGCTCTGTGGCACGGGGAAGACATGTCCCACAGCTGAAGAATTAATAAAGCCTTTGTGTTAATTTGGTACGTGCCTCTGCGTCAGTCTGTGTTGAGTCGGGTGCTTATATAGCGCCTTATTACAAGGGTTAGGGGATAAAAATAAAAATTATATAGCTTTGGGAGCTCCCAGAAGTACAGCGGTCTGAATAATCACGGAATGTAAGAAGTTTCAACCAAAATATGGCTGTCTGGCCAAACTGAGCAACTGGGCAAGAAGAGCCACGTTCTGGGAGGTGACCAAGAACCCAGTGGTCACCCTGACACAGCACCAGAAGTTCCCTGCTCAGATGGGAGAACTTGTTGGAAAGATGACCATCTCAGCAGCACTCCATCGATCAAACGTTTATTGTAGGTCGCCAAGATGGAAACAACTCTTGAATTAAAGGCATTTGGTCTAAATCTCTGTCCCCACCTATGGTCAGGTGTTGGTGATGACCACAACGACAAGTGGCAGTTATTAGGTTTTTTTGCAGGTCCACTGGGCTCACACTCCATAATATGTCGAAAGGTTCAATGATTCGGGAGAGCCTTCGGAGTAGAGTCTTTTGGATCTTGGTGGAGGACCTCAGGCAGACCCTGGAGTGATTAATAGCTCTCGGCTGGTTTAGGAACACCTGGGAATTCCCTTCAGGAAGAGATGGAATCTATAGCTGGGCTCAGGGGTGACTGGGGGCTGACTCTATCTATCTAACTATCTATCTATTATACAGTATAGTGCCTTTCAGATCTATCTATCTATCTATCTATCTATCTATCTATCATGCCTTTAATATCCATATATTTTTCAATTACATAGTGACTTTCATTTTCATCCCCTTATCCATGTATCTGTTTTGTATAGTGCCTTTCAGTTTTTATCGTTTTTTCATAAGCACCTCACATTTGTATCTTCTTGACTTAGATCCATTTTTTATCTCCCTTACAGTGATTTTCATTTCCGACTAGTACAGCACATTGAAAATCTATCTGTCCGTCTCATACACGGTAACCCCTTTTATTCTTGGTGGCACGGTGGCACAGTGGTTGCATTGCTGCCTTGATTCCCATCCTGGGTCCTCACTGCGTGTAGTTTGCGTGTTCCTCTCACCGTTCAAAGGCAATGCTCAACTGGTCCTTGCGTGTGGTTTGTGTGCTGTGTGTATATTTGCCCTGCAATGGACTGGCAGCCTGTCCGGGGTTTGTTCCTGCTTTGTGCCCAATGCATGCTGGGATAGACTGCTGCGGCCCTGGTCTGGATCGAGCAGCTTCTTTATCTCTAATGAATGCAGTGTGTTTTCTTTCTTTTTCTCAATCGAGAGTACAGCCAATGCACAAGACCGCAGTAAGAACATCTGCTGTGTGTTGCCATCATGTCTTTGGGGTCCTGAAGTAGCGGGATCAATGAAACTCTTAGCTCACGGCGGCTGGGCCACACGAGATTTCTCTTGGCCTGAGTCAGGCTGGTGACTGCCATTAACTGCTCAATAGGGCTTTTCTATGCTGTGATTAACGCATTATACTATCAGACAGCAATAAAAGTGAATTTTTATGCTTCTTTATTTTTATTGGGCTCGGCTTTTCTTCCCGGTGTGTGTATGTGTTTTATTTTTATATCCATTTCAGCTCAGTTTCTATTTGGCGCCTATTTTATTATTATTATTTTGTTATATAGCAGACATTCGGCCAGCCTTGCCAACGTTTATGTGTGAATGCATAATTTAAATGATGTGCAGGTTAATTACACGATTTGCAGTTTATTTACTTTATAACTAACATTAGACTGGGAGAGCCCATTAAAACTGTCAATAGACCATAACAGACTGTGAATGAATCTCTGCAAATCCACAGGAGGACCTTTCTAAAAATAAATGGACATGAGAAAGACTGCTGCGAGTATTTCAGTGGGAGGCCTCACACTCTTGTAATCTAATTCAGGGTCGCGGTGCCTGCAGCCGTGGGATCAGGTCAGCCCTTACGGAGGGACAGTTCATTACACGACCCGTCCACACACACAGACACTGGTTTTTACCTACCTGGGGTGTGAACTTTACTGAGGTCTTCTTAATTAAGTGAGGAAGATGATAACCTCTCAGCAGTAACAGGGACTACTAAGGAGGTACTGAGGGATTTGGAAACTGAAGAGAGTGAAGAGCTGTGTGGGTAAAATAGGCTGAAATCACACAAGTCACGAGAAGCAGATAATATTTATCACAGAGTTCTTAAGGAGGCTAGCGAGTGCAGATAGAAACCCTTGACACAGATTTTTAGGAAGTCACTGTGCACTGGAGAGATTCTGAAGGATTGGAAAATGACAAATATCATCACCTTACATAAAAAGGGTGACAGGGCAGAGCCAAGCAACTACAGGCCAGTAAGCTTAATGGCCATCACAGGAAAATTAATGGAAGGAATTATTAAGGATAAGATTGAGCAACACCTGGCAAGGACATAAGTTATTAGGGACAGTCAGGATGGGGTCAGAAGAGGGAGGTCGTGTTTTACTAACATGTTGGAATTTTATGAGGAGAAACAAAAGGATACGACCAGAGTGGAGCTCATGAGATTATTGATGTGGACTTTCAGAAAGCATTTGATGAGGTGCCACATGAGAGGGTGGGCATCAAATTAAAAGAAGTGGCAGTTCAGGGCGATGTTTTTAGATGGGCGCAGAATTGACTCAGACACAGGAAGCAGAGGGTGATGGTGTGAGGAGCCTCATCAGAATTGGCCGATGTTAAGAGTGGTGACCGGTAGGGGGCAGTGTTAGGGCCGCTGCTATTTTTAATTTTTATAAATGATTTAGATAGGAATATAAGGAACAAGCTGGTGAGGTTTTCAGATGACACCAAGATAGGTGGATCAGCAGATAATTTGGAATCTTTAAAATCATCACAGAAGGACTTGGATAGCAGACAGGCTTGGGCAGACAAAATTTAATGTCAGTAAATGTAAAGAGGGCGGCATGTAAAGAATTAGGAGACCACGTGGAGTTTGCATGTTCTCCCGTGTCTGCGTGGGTTTCCTCCGGCACTCCGGTTTCCTCCCACAATCCAAAGACATGCAGGTTAGGTGGATTGGCGATTCTGAATTGGCCCTAGTGTGTGCTTGGTGTGTGGGTGTGTTTGTGTGTGTCCTGCGGTGGGTTGGCACCCTGCCCAGGATTGGTTCCTGCCTTGTGCTCTGTGTTGGCTGGGATTGGCTCCAGCAGACCCCGTGACCCTGTATTCGGATTCAGCGGGTTAGAAAATGGATGGATGGATGGATGGATGGATAAATTTAAAGAATTACACATAGGAAATAAAAATGTGAGGTTTGAATACACAATGGAGGTTGGAAAATCGAGAGTCCACCTTATGAGAAAGATTTAGTAGTCACAGTGGACTCAAAGTTATCGACTTCCATACAGTGTTCAGAAGCCATTAACAGACTGTCAGGTTATATAGCACCTTGACGTGTGGAGTACAAGTCACAGGAGGTTCTGCTCAGGCTTTATAACACACTGGTGAGGCCTCATCTGGAGTCCTGGGTGCAGTTTGGGTCTCCAAAAAGGACATAACAGCACTAGAGAAGGTCCAGAGAAGAGCGACCAGGCTGCTTCAGAGCTACAGGGGATGAGTTATGAGGAAAGATTAAGAGAGCTGAGTCTTTACAGTTTAAGTAAAAGAAGAGGAAGACCTGACTGAAGTGTTTAAAATGATGAAGTGAATTAGTACAGTGGATCGAGACTTGTATTTTAAAATGAGTTCATCAAGGACACGGGGACACAGTTGGAAACTTGTTAAGGGTAAATTTCACACAAACATTAGGAAGTTTATCTTTACACAAAGATCGATAGACACTTGGAATAAGCGACCAAGTAGTGTGGTAGACAGTAAGACGTTAGGGACTTTCAAAACTCGACTTGAGGTTTTCTTGGAAGTAAGTGGTGAGGACTGGCGAGCTTTGTTAGGCTGAATGGCCTGTTCTCGTCTCGAGTGTCCTAATGTTCTAATGTTCAAAATGGGGGAGGCAGCTTGATGGATGAGGTCTCCAGGACTCTAAAGAAATCCAAATCCTATTATGGGATATCATCTACTGTTAAATTTTACTTCGTACTTCTAAAATTTTATTTGTATACTGTATTGAGGATTTGTTCTGTTCTGTGTATTGTATTGTATTGTATTGTATTGACCTCCTTCTTTTGACACCCACTGCAAGCCCAATCTACCTGGAAAGGGGTCTCTCTTTGAACTGCCTTTTCCCTATAAGGGTTTTTTGATAAGTTTTTCTTGTCTTCTTAGAGAGTCAAGGCTGGGGGGCTGTCAAGAGGCAGTGCCTGTTAAAGCCCATTGCGGCTCTTCTTGTTCTTGTATTATATTTCCCAAATAAATCTTGTATTATATTTCCTCACTGCGCTTTGCCTGCTATGCCAACCCCTGGATTGTCCATCGATTGTTGTCACGCATGAGCGTCCTGAGGATCACCATTCAAACTCCTCTCAGGTATGTGATACCAACCCAGGCTGAGAGGGAGCGCTGACGCTAACGGTCTCGTCAGTCTCGAGGAACCGCCCAGTGAGGGTAACCGACCCCGCCCCTTTTCGAAGATCTTCGAAAACAATGGCCGGCCGGAAAGAGGCATCATTATCGCAGAGATGACCTAACTGAGGGAGTCAGGTGACGCATCAGCAGAGACACATTCGCTAGAAGCCACTCCGCTGTGTGGCTGTTGCTTTTTATCGTTTTCTTCACACCATCGACGTTGTCTTTCTTTTTTCTTTTTTTTTTGGGGAGGGCCAAAACATTCCTGCTTTGTCGACTTTCCTTCACAAAGGAGACCACATGGCCTTACAGGGGACAACACTTACAAGATTATTGAGATTTATAAAGGTAAATTACTCACTTTATACTTACATTTTATGCGCTGGAAGTTAAAGCTTATGTTTTTAATTCAATTTGTTCACCTGCGGTACTGCAGGAGGCTCATTTTGTCAAGTCAAGTTGAGGGGTATGCACTGGGACAGCATGTTGCCGCACCCACTAGACGACGAAACAACTTGGGACCCTCTATCTGCCTTAGCCAGGTGTCACGTGAGCGACTCCTTGGCCTGGTCCAGCCACTTGGATCCCCAACATTGAGGATCTTATAAGCCTGATCACCCTCGGGGAAACGCGCCACGTGGCCATAGTGCCGTAACTGACGTTCCCTCACAATGCAGGTCACGTGCCTCCTTCGGGACTCCATGAGTAACACAAAGCCAAACCAACGGTACACAAGGATTTTCCAGAGAGACACATATGAAGGAGTCCAGTTTCGCCTCAGGTCACTGGATAGCTAACCATATAGCAAGACAGGAAGCACCAGGACTCTAAAGACTTTGATCTTCATCCTTTTGCAGAGATGTCAGGAGCACCACACACCCCTTTCCAGTGACCTCATGACCCTCCCATGCTCTCCCAATCCATCTACTGACTTCATAGGAAGAGTCACCAGTGTCATGCATGTCCCTGCTAAGGTAAGTAAACCTCTCAATGACGAGGTCGACACTCTGCTGAAGGCTGTGCCCAGGTGGTCATTAAAGGCCTGGCTCTTTGGTTTTTATCAGGACCCTCACAAACCCAGACACTCAGACTCCTCACTCAGTCTCTCGAGCGCCCTGATCAGAGCCTCCAGTGACTCACAGTATCGTCAGCAAAGTCAAGATCCGCATGAATCTTTCTTCACCAACAGATGCCCCCCCTGCCCCTGGACCCCACTACCTTGCCCAACACCCAGTCCATACAAGCATTGAACAGAGTAGGAGCAGAACACACCGCTGACGGACACCAAAATCAACTGGGAAAAACACAGAGGTCCTGCCTCCACTCTGCACAGCACTCACAGTACCAGTGGACAGGCCGGCCATGATATCCAACAACCTCGAGGGGATCCCACGAACCCTCAGGATGTCCCACAAGGCAACACGATCAACTGAGTCAAACGCTTCATGAAAAATGACAAAGCCTGCAAAGAAACTCTGCCAATATTCGTGTTTGCACTCCATGAGAACCCTCAGTGCCAGGATGTGGTCGATGGTGGACTTCTTAGGTGTAAAACCAGACTGCTCCGGTCGCTGGTAGGTGAGCAAGTGATCACGGATCCTACTGAGGACGACCCTAGCGAGGACCTTACCCAGCACCGAGAGCCGTGTTAACCCTCTGTAGTTGTCACAATCCAGGCAATCGCCCTTCCCTTTCCAGATAGGGACGATAAGTTTGGATGATGCCAGTCTCCCAAATGGAAGCAAAGATTTCTTGCAATGCCAGGAGGACAGCCTGACCACCAGCCTGGAGAAGTTCACCCCAGGACACCACAGATCCCTGCAGCCTTCCACCCTCAGCTGGTTCACCACCTGTGCCATCTCCGTGAGATTGGGTGCTTCACAGCTACTTGGAGGATCAGCCTCAAGAACCGTGGACCCAGAGATGACCAATGTCCTGACCGGAGGATCGGCTTTGAACAACTGCTCAAAGTAGCCAGCCCAGCGGGTCACAACTGCAGCGTTCCATCAGCTGCCCTGACTTTGACTCTCCGAGGAACAGATTCAGATGAGTGTAATGCTTCGATTCCTCTGTAAGCAGGACGGCCCTGTTCCTAGTTCTATAAGATTCACGAATATTTTATTAAGATGACAATGCAGAATCTCTGGGAGGTCCCTAAAACCCCCATAAGTAGAATTGTATTGGTATGTTCTTGCCATTTCAATAGCTCTGACTAAATACAATATTATTCTTCAGTTAGTGACCAGCCTTGCCATGTGTACGGCGTAGAAGGCATAAGGTTTTAAACCGCACCTGCAGGCCTACGGGCCTTTTGAGTGTGTGACACAATTCTAAGAAATCAGTGCTTATTTAAGTACTGGGCCGTATGCTTAAGGCGTACAGAAAAAGAAATTAAGAACCTTTAAGTATAGAAAGAAGAAGTAAAGAACTTTTAAGGACACAAATAGCTAAAGTTTCTCAAGAAAAGCTAAGTTTAGAGAAGATACATTTTTCCTTCTTTTCGCCTTTTATTCCAAGTGTGTAACTATTTATTCGTTTATTCTTGTGCGGATTATTTGCTTTTAACTTTCACTAAATATTTTCAAAAAGAACTTTTGGACTGAGAGATTTCTTTTGGCATGCATTTTACCCGTGCTTGATCCTTCCTTTACACTTCGGCGGCTACAGCCCTGATGGCGTCACTTCTGGTTCCGCCCCTTCGATGATGTCACTTCCTCTGCCTGACCATAAAACTGTCAGCCAGTTCCATTTTGAACTCTTAAAGACTCGTCTCTTTGCCTTAACAGAACAACCTACAGTATTCTGTATGTTTGACTTGGGCTACCCCAAACCTTTTTCTGGATCCTTTTTTCTTTTTGTTGGTGTGACAGGGATCATGATTGTGGCGTCGATTTACTAGGGGCATAGCTACCCCAAAAGGTTGGGAATGGCCGGGGAGCTAGTTAGTCTAACATGCACATCTCTGGGAATACCTGGAATAATAAAAGACAAGGAGGCCGAGGCCCAACGTGATTTTGAATCCAGCATGCCACCATTTTACATTATCAGTATCTCACCACTTGATTCCAGTAAATAAATAAATCTCTCTATTATAAAAAGAATTCTTGGGAGGGAGACGAGGGAGACGAGACGTGATCTTCTCGGAAGACACTTTGACGTCCCGCGAGACAAAAGGACAGCTGCTGTACAGGCTTTTAAATGATCGATGCACAGCACGACAAGCAAGCCAGCAGCTGATCCGACCCCATCTCCTTAGCGTGCATTCAAAACAACGCGAGCATCGTTATACGTCCCGCGAGAAAGAGACTTAACCAGGCCTGGGGCAGGAAATAAAGGACAAAGAGTAGATGACAAAGGAGAACATTGTCAAGAATTTGAAAATGTTGCCGCGGTACACATGGAGAGCAGGTTAGAGATAATGAAAGTACGAAAATTCGAAGTGTTAAAACAAGGATAGTAAAGATCGCATTAGCGCAAAGAAACGGAAATTATTACACGGTGAAATAACAGTGAAAAGAGATTGAATATATTGTTCGGATTTAAACTTTAAGTCGGAGACTTGCAGATCGTCTAGTTCGTGTTGCCAGCGAGAATCAAAAGAACCGAAAAACGCTGGCGTGGTATGAAGCCCCTGCGAGACGGTGACGTTTAACATGAGATTCTTTCAAGTCACGCCCTCCTTACAACCATTTTCAAACAAGACCACCGTCATCTAAACCTCTCAGTCGTGTGAATGCTTTTGTCAGACACACTTCCTGCGCTCTCAGCTCTTATAAATTTAATCAGGACAATAATATTATACGTTCTAGATGACGCGTCAACGACTAAGCGAAGAAGAAAGAGCGTGGACAAACATTCGAGAAGGTCGTTTTATTTGTTAGAGAGAGAGAGAGAAACGATATTCACTCACGGGCAGTTATACGTTGCGTTGTCACGATGCAAGTCCAAACACGGAATCAAAATTCAATGCGATCTTAAAGAAAAGTTAATTCCAAAGACTGTTTTTTTTACAAACGTAAAAGTGAAAAGAATGCATATGTAACAATTCCCATGAAAATCTCTTTAAATTGTATATCCGATAAACCAAACCCGGGGGTGGGCGAGCGAGGCCAGCAGTAAAAATAAATAAATCAATAACCGTCTGAGCCCACAACTCACCTGTCGCCTTTAAAGAAGTACGTTTTCCTGACGTCCTCCCACCAGACTGCCGTGTCGATGCCCTGGCCGGGAATGCCGTTGCCAAACACTGAAAGGTCTTGAGGGTAGCTGGGCTGCAGGGCTGTGTCTTTGAAGACCCAAAATTTGTTCCCTAAAAGAAAAAACAAAGAAAAAAAAATCCATTTCTGCACTGACCGATACATTTTATGATATGGGATAGCTGCAGATGTGGCACACGTGAGCATCGGGGGCATCGATGACAAAGGTGACACCTCCATCCCAAGCACTGCTGATGCCACCTTCTTTTTCATCCGCGGACCTGAGGACGAGTCCTGCGAAGAGTTTCGAGGTCCCTCCCGATTTCCACCAGGAAGTTCCTATTTAACCCTGGGACTCATTTTAAGAACAATGGGAGATTGAGGATGAACCCGTTTCTGATAAAAATGGAGCACCCGGAGCAGACAACTGAAATCAAAATAAAAAAGAAAAAGTGCAAATTACTTTCTGGGGACTTTATTTTCACTACTTTCATTTTTGTTTGAACTAAATGGGGGCAATTTGGATGGACCCCCAACCGTTTTATGTTCTCCTCCTCCTTTCCTATTTCATACATAGCCATTACCCGGCAGGGACGCCAGCTGGATGGAAGGACCAGAGGAGGGGGTATCTATCCACAGGGCACTACATTCCCTGGGATGCTAGAGGGCAGCCATCCTGGATGGCTGTGGCACAATGGATTCCCGCAGAGCATGCTGGGAGTTGAAGTTTGGCACAGCCCTGTTGGGTTTTGTGGGGGCCACCAGGGGGAGCTACACAGCTCTATAACAGACGACTTCCACAACACCTGGGAGTGATTCCAGGTAACGCTGATGAGCACTAATGGGACCTGAATAAAAGGAGCCGCCTCACTCCATTTGGGGAGCCAGAGTCAGGAGGAAGAGGATGAAGCTCGACCGTGGAGGAACAAGGAAGGCAAACTATTGTGTGTATGGGACTGTGCTTTAGAACTGTGGAGTAACAGTGGGAGCGAGGGAGAGCGATTCCCACGACGAAGAATAAATAAACTACGCGTTGTGCGGCACTTTGGACTGCGTCTGGGCAGCTGGAGCGCCCCAGATTTCCACACATTATTTTATCCTAAGAATATAAAAACACAAGAAGATGCGGTTTACGCTGTTTCCCTCCGCTCGGTGAGTGTAAGGATTTTCTTCTAGACAATAAACCGCGTCACTTCCATTTAAGGTCCCCCTTTCTTCAATGACTGACAAAATTATTTAATAAACAAAAATGCAATAAGGGTCTCTTAGATGAAGTAATTAAAAACTGAGTGTTCTGCCATTGTCTGACTTGTATTATTTTTTATTTATCTATTTACAGTATAGTACAGTTCTTTATGTATCTTGCACTCGCCGGGTGTTCATGTACACATTGAGCCGTGGTGGTCCTGTTAATTTGTGCCACTGTATGCTGCAATACGGTGTATTGATGGCATGACCTGAAAGCCCCCTGGCCTTGACTGGACTGGACCGGACTTGCCCAATGCAGTTAGAGGACGTTTACTCAGGAGGGCTCTGCTCCGATGCCCTCTCTCTTTGTAGATTTTACTCCGCTCCACTCTCACGGTGCTGGAAATTCGACTCCAAGTTCCATTCTCCATTCCTCTGGCTTCTCGCTCAAATATGCGATCATCGCCTGCCTAAATAAATCCACTGACAGGGAGCCTGACAGGTTTGTTTGCCCCCCGGGGGGTGCACTGGGGAGTTACCTGGGATCCCAGATTTGACACTCTGCCTCTTTTTGGGGGTCTTTTCTTGTTGGCACTAAGCACATGTTGGCAGGCGCTCTCATACCATTGATTTTTATTAATAGATAGATAGATAGATAGATAGATAGATAGATAGATAGATGTGAAAGGCACTGTATAATAGATAGATAGATAGATAGATAGATATTAATTGAAAGGCTATAGTTGGCAGGATAAGATAGATAGATAGATAGATAGATAGATAGATAGATAGATATTAATTTTAGCTTAGTTGGCAGGATAAGATAGATAGATAGATAGATAGATAGATAGATAGATAGATAATGAAAGGCACTATATAATAGATAGATAGATAGATAGATAGATAGATAGATAGATAGATAGATAGATAGATAGATAATGAAAGGCACTATATAATAGATAGATAGATAGATAGATAGATAGATAGATAGATAGATAGATAGATAGATAGCACTATAGATGTGAAAGGCACTATATAATAGATAGATAGATAGATAGATAGATAGATAGATAGATAGATATGAAAGGCAGTATATGATAGACAGACAGACATGAGGACATATGTGAATAGTACCACACATATATAATACACAATTACACCTTAAAGGCACTATATAATAGGTAGAAATTCCCGCTCACATCTTCTCAGGTGTCATCTAAGTTAACGTGTAACCCCAAATTGAGCGTGTGGGTGCTTGCACCATATGTCTCATGGTGGGCTACAGTTGGTTCCCAGTGCAATTTGCATGTTTCCTTAAAATGTACAGCAAAAAAGTATTTGGCATCTGGGGTTGCATTAACCCCCAAGTATGTGGCGGTTTAAGGGTTATCTTTTTTCATTCCTTTATGAAGCTCTTTCAGTTCAGATGATTTTTAAAGTGTCCTCCACAAAGGCACTATATAATCTAAGATCAGACTAATAAGGGAGTGAGAGGACACGTCCTTTATGAAGTTTTTCTAATGAATACCTGCAGGTTTAACTTCCTTCTGTGTCCTTCACTTTTTTTTCCTGACTTCTCACAGTAAATACAGGAAGTCTATTCGGGGGTGGCAAGGGGTTCAGACGGGGGGCTCTGATCATCTGAAACGCCCAGGGTGGGAGGGAAAATAATCTGCGAACTACCAAGTGGGCCCTCGGGTTCCTCAAGGAAATTCCTGTCTTTCTGAGAGCGACTTCTTCTCATGCTCTGCAGGGTCAGCCGTTCCTATGCGGTTGCAGGCAGACTTCCTGTGAAGTGATCTGCCCCCTTTTGCTCTCCTGACAGGGGAAATTGGGGGGCTTTGCAAATAGTTTTGCCTGGCAGGGCCGCAACTTTGTAAAGAGTCGTCTCGTTGTGATGTGTGCCAATAACTGGGTCCCCAGGGGTGTTCTGTGTTGTGACAATGAAGTCAGACGTGGCCTGAAGTGGCAATGAAATCCCCTCTCAGTGCTGCTTTAACCCTTTCCAGTCAGGACTT
Source organism: Polypterus senegalus (assembly GCF_016835505.1). Lineage (NCBI taxonomy): Eukaryota > Metazoa > Chordata > Cladistia > Polypteriformes > Polypteridae > Polypterus > Polypterus senegalus. Next base: position 4,022,533 of record NC_053158.1, on the reverse strand, counting down.
GGAGCTTCTCACAGTCGGCTTATCATTCCAGTTTGAGAAGTTTGGTTGTGCAGGATTGGAAATCAGACAAACAATCAGAGTATGGAGAGAACAACTCTGGTGACAAGCCTGAATCAGACAGTGTCACAAAGGGGAGGTGACAGGTCAGCATTGCCTTGGCTTTAGGCTTTGGATCATCGTCGTGCTGGAGGGAGAACTGTCGCCCCAGTCTGAGGTGGTGTGCGCTCTGGATTAGCAGGCTTTTCTTCCAGTACCTCCCTATTTGGCTACATTTGTCTTTCTGGCAATTGTCATCCATCTTGTTGTCCCCACAGTGTGACGCTGCTACCGAAATACATCTTCACTGGGGTGACATCAGGCAGGTGATGAGCAGTGCCTGGTCTTGACCAGACATTGCGTTTGAAGTTTTGCCTCATTGGACCAGAGATTCTTTTTCTCCAAGTTCTCAGGGTCCAAGTGGGCTGTCATTGTCATATACTGTACCTTTAACACAAGAGTGGCTTCTGTCTTAAACACCTGATTGAGGAAGTGCTGCTGGGATTGTTTCCCTTCTGGCAAGTTCTTCTATCTCAGTATTGGAGTTCTTCAGCTCTGTTATGGTGACCTTTAGGTTTTGGGTCACCTCCCTAAACCAAGGCCATTCCTGGGTCCCTGGTTCCTCGGTTTGGCCAGCTGGCCAACTCTAACAAGAGTCCTGGTGGTTCCAAACAACTTCTATTTTGCAGTTGTTGTCCTGGAAAGACTCTAAGCTTCAGAAATGGTTTGATCCCTTTGCCTTGATCTGTTCCTCACCACCATTTGATCACAGAGGTCTACAGAGAGTTCCTTGGACTTCATTACCTTGGTTTTTCATCCTGACTTGCAGTGTGAATTGTGGGATCTTCTATACACAGGGACACACGTGGGCCCAACTGGTCCAGAGGTAGGCTCTAATCAAGTCCTAGACACGTCTCAAGGAGGGTCTAAGCAAACTGGAAAGTCCCGAGGAGAATCTGGAGGGCAACAAGCAAAGGGTCTGAATACGTCTAGGAATGAGAGGTGTCGGGATTTCCGGCTTTTGAGTTTGAAGAAATTTGCAAACCTTCAATTTGTCATGATGGGTTACTGAGTGAAAAATGATGGGCATAAATGGCAAATGTTATTCATTTCAATTAAAACCCAAAACACAATAAAGTGCAGGGGTCTGAAGACTTTCATGGTCCACTCTATGGCAGGTGCAGTAAACGTCAAAACCATCAGAACCATCTCAGCTCTGCTGTCATGCCGTTTCTGAAGGTCCTCTTTCTGCTCTTGTTTTTCTTGTACCCCCAAATCCCAACAAAAGACTTTGGTTGTCTTTCTTGTGACATCCAGATTGGTGATGTGGAGTTGAAGGCTCTGTGGTAGCCATACCATCCTTATCAGGATTGCCCTGTTCCTCTTTTGAAGGGGTCTCAATGCACTCTAAGCCATGGAGCGGGTCTTGTAAGTGCTGCTCTACAGATTCTTCATCATTTATTTCACTCAGGTGGCACAGTGGTATTGCTGCTGTCCCGCAGTATGGACACCGGGGTCTTCATGTTCCTCCTGTATCTGCGTGGGTTTCCTCCAGATGGTCCGGTTTCCTCCCACTGTCCGAAAGACGTGCAGGTTCAGTGAGTTGGGGATACTAATTTGGATCTGGTGTGTGTGTACCCCGTGACGGACTGACGTCCTGTCCAGGGTCTGTTCCTACCTTGTGTCCTATGGTAGCTGGGACTGGCTGCAGCACCCCACATGATCCTGGTCTGGATTAAGTGGGTTAGGAAACAACAGGATGTAACAGTTGTATTTGCTGTCAGTGTCTGTTTGTACCTTTCATTGTTTTTATAATAATACGTTAAATTCAGTCTCAAGGGGTTTTCAAACCTGTATGGAGGGACCACCAGATTCAGAGGCTCAATGAGAGCCATAAATAAGAGAGGGTGGTGACCTTCATCCAAGGCGACTTACAACATTTAATTCAATTGGTCCCATTTCTTTGGGTTTTCCAATTGGAGCACAGGCAGGTCAGGTGACTCACTCAGGGTCACACCAGTCCCAGTAGCGGGAAAGTGTCAGTGTTTGAGGAAGCCATTAGATGAGCCCGGGTTTGTCGATACAGAAGGGAAAAGGTTAACAAATGGATGGAGGAGCAAAAGTGACCCCTGGAGAGGGCCTGGTGGACCTGTGAAAAGGGTCTTTGAGGGTCTAAAGGTACGGCTCGGCGAATCCCTCGCTAGCACGAACTTCAAGGGTTTAACGGTGAGAGTTATGGACATTACAAGGACATTTTTCCATTGGATGTTATCACTTTTTAGCACTCAGTCAGTCATTGTATAACCCGCTATATCTTAATACAGGGTCACGGGGGTCCGCTGGAGCCTATCCTAGCCAGCACAGGGCACGAAGCAGGAACAAACACCGGGCAGAGCGCCAGCCCACCGCATGGCACACACACCCACCCACACATTAAGCATAATTTAAGATCGCCAATGCACTTAACCTGCATGTCTTTGGACTGTGGAAACCCAGGCAGACACGGGGAGAACATGCAAACTCCACGCAGGGAGGACCCGGGAAGTGAACCCAAGTCTCCTAACTGTGTGGCATCAGCGCTACCCACTGTGCCACCGTGCCACCCATTATCACTTTTTATATAACTGGAATTTGTGTTTAAGTCGTTTATCTGTCAGGGATTTGTGTAAAAAGAGAAGAGGGGTGTGCTACAGTCTGTAAGTAACAGATTATTTTGTGTGTGTTATGCTGAGTGTGCCATCAGGGATGGACGGACATCATAACCAGGAAAGGGGAAAGTTCCTTACCCTGACGGAAGACCCCAAATGGACAGACATGAATCCTGGCTGAGAGAGAGAGAAAGATGCCTATCTCAAATGAGACTCCCAGGTGGATAGACAGACATCCCAGCCAAAGGAGAGGAAGGTTCATTACCGGATAGGCCATAGCCCCCCACAACTCCAACTTTGTAGTACCTTCCCTTACCAGGATAAATGGGAAGGATTGTCTCAGGGTGAATGTTTATTCCCCCAAGATGCTACATAAGCAGCAGCCTTGGATATCTACACCCATTTGGATACCAGCAGGGAATGCTGGGAATTGTAGTCCAGTAGCAGAATCCTACTTGGGTTCGTGAGGGTGATACACTCCCTGTTATTTGGGACTTCCATATGGCCCAGGAAGTGCTTCCAACAGGTAAAAGCCCGGGCACTGGAAGTACTCCCGGGTCCTCAATAAAAGAGTCCGAGATGGAAAGGCAGGAAGGAACGAAGGAAGGTAACACTCGACTGGAGGAAAGCAGTGAGGTAGAGAGAGTGAGAGCAGGAGAAAGAAGAGGAAACAACTTGCTTATTTGCTTGTACAAAGTTATTGTGTATAATAAACACCCTTTATTTGAACCCGGGACTGTTGTGTAAGTTCGTGATTGGGGTTTGGGGCAGTGTGGCGCCCCCTAGCCCTCACAATGTCTTTCTACAATAACACCATTATCTCTTTGCTTACATTCATCTCTGTTGGTGTGTTCTGTGCTTGTGTGGTGTGGCTAATAAGAAAGTAATGTTGGTCACTGGCACTCCGGTTCATTTATTATTTTGCTTCTTGGCTGCCACTCTAGGGATCGGCAGCTCGTATTATAATCATGCCATCTCGACCGGTAGAAGGCTCTTGAGGAGCGATACAATGAGACTCCACACACACACCCACCCTCTGCATGGCTTCTCAAGATGGCTCTGCCCCTTCTGACAGCATTGCTCTCTCCCGGATTCCTTGTTGCCGTCCCACCAGAATTTTCATTCCACTCAAAGAGACCCCCTAAACCAACATCTCTAACCCAATTAAAAAAAAAGCAAACAGATTGGAATGAAAGCGTCGCCCCGCAGCCCCCTAGCCTTAACTAAACCAACCAGTTGCCTCCCCAGCGAGACGCCCTCTACGCCTTCAGACGCTCGAGATCTTTACAGATCGGGCTGGCCGACAACACGAGGGCGGCCAGGTGATTAATAATTAAAGCTCCACCTCGACGGGGAGCAGACTGTGCCGCTCCTTTTATCCGCGTCCCAACGCCCCTTCCCAGCCTCTCCTGCTGCGTCTGCTTCTTTTGTAGATCCCGTGGGAGAAGCGCCGAGCTTCCCTTCAACATCAAAAGCAGCCCTGGGCTGGTAATGAAGTCGGGCTTTATTCATATCTGGAATTATTAGGTGACTGCATTCGGCTTTTAATTAAACGTAAAAATCTTAGCAGCACGCCTGACCTGACTCACCCGACACAGACGGGAGCGGCCAACAAGAGTGTGCTGTGCTCTGTGGCAGTGCCCACACCTGGCACCTCAATTAACCCATCAGTGACTTTAGTATAACCCCCCCTCCATCCACTGTCAGGCATGGCAAGTGAGTGGGCATCAGAAAGCAAGACTGGCAGTGCCAACCTGACCGCGGTGCCCTCTTGCCTTGATGCTGTCTGTCCTCTTTCCTCTGTGCCTGCATGTGAAAGACCCTCCTGCCCATGGCTTTCTGAATCTCCTTTATGGAAATGGAGGAAAGTGGAACCTGGACGGGCATCCATCTCTTTTATCTCCCTTCCATTCCGCTTCTAGCAACATTAAGGTGAGTGTCTATCATATTGGAAGTAGGAACATTTCTGATGCTCATGGCTTGTCCTCCGCCATCACCTCTCTCTGCCTCAACCCTCCACCTCCTTTGCAACCCCTTTCAGGTAAAGGTGCCAGCCATCGCCAGTCAATGTTCGCAAACGCACGCAAGTCTGCTCCCTTCTGCGCACACCACAATATTCTCCACATTCTCCTCTCTTTCCAATGCCGATGTTCTCAGCCTTCTCACCTCTTGTCCCACCACCTGCCCACTTGACTCCAGACCTTAACATTATCTCTCCATTGCTCATGTCAGGAACTTTTCCTACCCTATCCAAACAGGGCATAATAAGGAAGATATGGAAAAAGATGACCCGTTGTGGTGACCCCTAACTGGAGCAGCTGAAAGAAGAAGAAGAGGGGGCTGCTGCATGATGTAAACGACTGTTGTGTGTTTGTATCGATGTTCTATTTGTATAATATGTGTCAAATCGAGGTCCGCACAACTGATTTGGTAATAAATGTCACTTACTTATTTGAAATATAAGTCTGTGGCATTACTGTGGCTTTGTTCCTGCCTCGCGCCCTGTGCTGGCTGGGATTGGCTCCAGAAGACCCCCGTGACCCTGTTTAAGGATATAGCGGGTTGGGTAATGACTGACTGATTGACATTAGAGGGTCAGCTGAATTTGGACAGTTGGGAGACAAAGTCAGAGAGGTAAGACTGTGTTGGTTTGGACATGTCCAGAGGAGAGATGCTGAGTATAATGAGTGAAGGGTACTAAGGATAGAGCTGACAGGCAAGAGGAGAAGAGGAAGGCCTAAGAGAAGGTTTATGGATGTGGTGAGAGAGGACATGCTGGAGATGGTGTAACAGAACAAGATGATGAGGACAGAAAGATATGGAAGAGGATGATCTGCTGTGGCAACCCCTAATGGGAGCAGCCAAAAGAAGAAGAAGATGGGGCTTCTGGGTTATGTTGATTACGGTTGTGTGTTTGTATCGATGTTCTATTTGTGTAATGTGTGCCAGATTGAGGTCCACACAACTGATTTGGTAATAAATTTCACCTACTTATTTGAAATATAAGTCTGTGGCATTACTGTGATAGAAGAAGAAGAAGAAGAAGAAGAAGAAGAAGAAGAAGAAGAAGAAGAAGAAGAAAAGAAGAAGAAGAAGAAGAAGAAGAAGAAGAAGAAGAAGAAGAAGAAGAAGAAGATCCCAACAGGCCTTACTTAATAAGTGTTCTTCTCAAGAAGCCCACAGCTGACCCATCACAAGTAGGTCATTACAGACCCGTTTCTCTCTCTCTCTCTCTCCTCTCCTTAGATGTTGCGTCTCTAACCAAGACTCATCACTTCTTCTATCCAACAGACCGGGGGTCCCCAACTCCAGTCCTGGAGGGCCGTGGTGGCTGCAGGATTTCATTCTAACCCTTTTCTTAATTAGTGACCTGTTTTTGCTGCTGGGGGATCCAGTGGGCCAATAGGAATGGCCGGAGCAGAGGGAATCTGGGGGAGAGAGACAGACTTAGTGTTCTTTTGAGCAGGAGTCGGGGGCCGAGGCGTCACGTTTGACAGCTGTTCATTCTAAGAGACTTGTGTTTGTTTGCATTGATGGATTAAAGGCCAGAAGTACACATGACCATCATCATCATCAAGTTCTTCCATGTGAACCCTGAATACCATGAGGACTGATTGAGGTCATTGATGTTAGGTAGAATGCCTAGAGAGGGCTGGCTGGGTGGTCTTGTGGCCTCAGAACCCCTACAGACCTTACTTTTATTCAGTGTTAATTAGTGTTCCCTTATTTGAATTCTTATTCATTTTGTCATTTTTCTCTTTCTTCATCCTGTAACGCACTTTGAGCTCCAGCATTTGTATGAAAATGTGCTCAAGAAATAAACGGTGTTCTCGTTGTTGTAACTGCCAGACCAGCAGGAACGTTTCTGCTCCTAGGAAAGCCTGCTGTGCCATCCTGTGCAACTCTGTGACCCAAGCTTGACAAGTGGTACCAGAAGTGGGGTGTTACAATATTCAGTCATGTTCATCATCCACCTTCGCTCATCGACAGACTGAACTATTGAATTCCAACATGTCCTGGGTGCTCCCCGTGGCCGTCAGGGTTTCCTCAGGGTACTTTGGTTTCTGCCCACAGTCCAAAGACAAGAAGGTGAAGCTGACTGGTGTTGCTAAACTCTGTCTAGTGTATGAAACATGAATCCTGCCGACTATTCCATCACAGTGGAGGAAGTGGGTAGACTTCACTTTTAATATTATCCATTAAGATTATACAATTAATAATCGGACATAATAATATCAGAAAATCAATAATCAATACAAGGGTCATAAGACATGGATGTTAGGTGGGCTGGTGATGCTAAATTGGCCCACGTGTGTATGTGTATAAGTGTGTATAAGTGTGTTCTCCTCGTGATGGCCTAGCGTCCTGTCCAGGGATTGTTCCTGTCTTGCAATCTATGCTTGCAGATTCTACAGGACCCTCCTCCAAATAAAATAAGTTTACAGGGTGGATGTACTCTGAGTGTGGTATACGTTGGACAGGCCAGCATGTCTGGCCACAGTTTGAGTTGATTTGAGAGCTGGAATGGGCAGAATGGGTGACCTTAGTGACTTTAACCATTTCGGTTCTTCCAGCTTCCAAACTGCTGTCATCATGGGCTTTCCAAAAGAGTTTACTGAGAATGATGTGAGAAGAAAGAAACTCCAGGTGACATTCCCTCCTAAGGACACACATTGTTGAGATGTTCCCAGCTGGGACAAGTCCTCGAGATTTTAGACAGATAAACGATGCAGGATGGCCGCATTAGGGGGTACTGAAGTGGCCCTCTCATTAGGACATAGTCCTGTTAGCACACTGCCCTACTAATGCCACTAATCCTTCAATAAATGGATCAATCACTCAATTACTTAGAGCAAGCGAAACCGCAGACATGCCAATTATCCAAACAGGGGACATGCCAGAGGTGCCAGCCAATAGGAAAAATGTGAATTATTAATTAGCAAAACCAAAATTTTGGCCCTGGTGCTGCATTCGTTGGAAGGCATCCTGCTTTTGGGGCAAGGCGGGCAGCATTTTGCCATCATGTATTCAGCCTCAAGCATTGCTTTGAAAACTGGAGCCCAAGGCGATTATAAAATCTCTGAGTTTAGAGAAGAGTGAGGGAGCAATGAGTGCCGGAGAATATTAAGTCATTAGTGACGGAGTCATAAAGAAGAGCGGTGACTTATGTGGGCTGGCACTGCACTTGGGGGGTTTGTAGAAAACCTCACACTGATACAAAAATCAATGTAAAGATTAAAGAGGGGAATAGATATGAATGTCGCTATAAAATGGAGAGATTGACAAATATGAAAAGGCGCTATAGAAATAGACGGATGGGGAAGGTGATGGAAATGAAGGGCACTTTATAATACATAGATAGGAAAGGAACATCACTAGATAGATGTGAAAGGCACTATATAATAGATAGATAGATAGATAGATAGATAGATAGATAGATAGATAGATAGATAGATAGATAGATAGATAGTAAAGTCACTATATAATAGATAGATAGATAGATAGATAGATATGAAGGCACTATATGATAGATAGATAGATAGATAGATAGATAGTAAAGTCACTATATAATAGATAGATAGTGTGGGCCCGGTCAGGCTGGAGCCCGCCGGGGCCTTGGGAGGAGGAGAGGAGGGCTTGTGCCTCCAGACGCTTGAGGGGCATCCGTCTTGGTTGTGTAGGGGACCACAGGTACAGGGCTTGGAAGCCCAGCCCTGTAGGGACCCGTGGACACCGCCGGGCGGCGCCCGATGCGGTTTACCCTGTGGTCTTTGGCGGGGATGGAGCCGGCGGGGCGCTTGGAAGACCGGAGGAGGCGTGTGCCTCCTCCAGACTGAGTGGGGGCGTCCGTCCTGGTTAGGCAGGGGCCTGGGTACAGGGCTTGGAAGCCCAGCCCTGGGGACCCGTGGCCACCGCCAGCCGGCGCCGTGCCTAATTATCCGGGAGCCCGGCACTTCCGCCACACCAGGAAGTGCCGGGGAAGACTTTGTGGCGCCGGAGAGCCGCCAGGAAAGCAGCCGACACTTCTGCCACGGGCGTGGCTAAGAAAAAGAGGCGGAAACACCTGGGGCTCATCCGGGGCATTATTAGGGCGCCTCCCTCCAGTCATTTGGTGGAAGTCGGGAGGAAGAAGGCGAGCTCGAGAGAGGACAGGAGGCGGCCAGAGGAAAGGCACAGTGACTATGGGCCCTGGACTTTGGGGGATTGGTGCTGAAGGCACTGGGGTATCGTGAGTGCACGTAACTTAAGAACTTGTATATATATTGTAAATAAACAGTGTGTGGAGCAAAATATATGAATCCGTCTGTCTGTGCTGGGGCCAGCGTTCACAATAGATAGATAGATAGATAGATAGAGATTATCTCACATGTGCACATAATTGACAGTTTAAGGGCTTTGTTAATTGTAATCTAATTTGTAAATTATTTCTGTGAAGTTTTCCAGAATGTGGTTAATAACATAAGCCTAACTGAACGTGACACCTTCTGCTATGTGACCTCATGTTAATATTTCATACCCACAATCCTCTATGTATGTGTTTTCCTCTCATTTGCTCATATTTGTTCCTACAGCCCCAAAGTCAGTTTCAGACACAACACGCGAGGCGAGTCAATAGCTCGTAGTCATCTCGTTCAATCAAAAAATTCATGACATAACAAATGTGGTGACAATGAAAGTTCATAAGCACTGGTGTCCATATTTTGGACTCATCTTTAGGTATCCCTAAGTCTTCACATACCTTTGAAAAATACGAACTTCCCTTCGCTGTTCTCGTACACCGCGTCGATACTGGGTGGCAGGCCTCGCCAGAAATAGGTGATCTGCATGGGGTAGCCGTCCATCACTCGGTTGTTCCTCACCCTCCAGAACCACTGATCCTACAAGAGGAAGAAAACACAGTGAGGACACTGGTCACAATCTCGAGGACAATGAGAGCAGCACCGCACCAGCTTCTTTTATTTCTTCTCCATTGGTGCTGAGGCCAGGAGTTATGTTGTGTTTTCTGAAGTTCATTGGTGACTTTCATGAACTTGTTTGATTATTGGTCAGCTAGCACAAATACTAAAGGACACTATATTAAAAGAATTTTTAATTGCCTAATTAGAGAAATCAATGAAAAGAAAATCAAACTAAAATCACAGACCACCAAGGCTCTGTCACAGTAATGCCACAGACTTATACAGTGCATCCAGAAAGTATTCACAGCGCATCACTTTTTCCACATTTTGTTATGTTACAGCCTTATTCCAAAATCGATTAAATTCATTTTTTTCTCAGAATTCTACACACAACACCCCATAATGACAACGTGAAAAAAGTTGACTTGAGATTTTTGCAAATTTATTAAAAATAAAAAACTGAGAAATCACATGTCCATAAGTATTCACAGCCTTTGCTCAATACTTTGTCGATGCACCTTTGGCAGCAATTCCAGCCTCAAGTCTTTTTGAATATGATGCCACAAGCTTGGCACACCTATCCTTGGCCAGTTTCGCCCATTCCTCTTTGCAGCACCTCTCAAGCTCCATCAGGTTGGATGGGAAGCGTCGGTGCACAGCCATTTTAAGATCTCCAGAGATGTTCAATCGGATTCAAGTCTGGGCTCTGTCTGGGCCACTCAAGGACATTCACAGAGTTGTCCTGAAGCCACTCCTTTGATATCTTGGCTGTGTGCTTAGGGTCGTTGTCCTGCTGAAAGATGAACCGTCGCCCCAGTCTGAGGTCAAGAGCGCTCTGGAGCAGGTTTTCATCCAGGATGTCTCTGTACATTGCTGCAGTCATCTTTCCCTTTATCCTGACTAGTCTCCCAGTTCCAGTTCCATGATGCTGCCACCACCATGCTTCACTGTAGGGATGGTATTGGCCTGGTGATGAGCGGTGCCTGGTTTCCTCCAAGCATGACGCCTGGCATTCACACCAAAGAGTTCAATCTTTGTCTCATCAGACCAGAGAATTTTGTTTCTCATGGTCTGAGAGTCCTTCAGGTGCCTTTTGGCAAACTCCAGGCGGGCTGCCATGTGCCTTTTACTAAGGAGTGGCTTCCGTCTGGCCACTCTACCATACAGGCCTGATTGGTGGATTGCTGCAGAGATGGTTGTCCTTCTGGAAGGTTCTCCTCTCTCCACAGAGGACCTCTGGAGCTCTGACAGAGTGACCATCGGGTTCTTGGTCACCTCCCTGACTAAGGCCCTTCTCCCCCGATCGCTCAGTTTAGATGGCGGCCAGCTCTAGGAAGAGTCCTGGTGGTTTGAACTTCTTCCACTTACGGATGATGGAGGCCACTGTGCTCATTGGGACCTTCAAAGCAGCAGAAATTTTCTGTAACCTTCCCCAGATTTGTGCCTCGAGACAATCCTGTTTCGGAGGTCTACAGACAATTCCTTTGACTTCATGCTTGGTTTGTGCTCTGACATGAACTGTCAACTGTGGGACCTTCTATAGACAGGTGTGTGCCTTTCCAAATCATGTCCAATCAACTGAATTTACCACAGGTGGACTCCAATAAGCTGCAGAAACATCTCAAGGATGATCAGGGGAACAGGATGCACCGGAGCTCAATTTGGAGCTTCATGGCAAAGGCTGTGAATACTTATGTACAGGTGCTTTCTCAGTTTTTTTATTTTTAATAAATTTGCAAAAACCTAAAGTAAACTTTTTTCACGTTGTCATTATGGGGTGTTGTGTGTAGAATTCTGAGGAAAAAAATGAATTTAATCCATTTTGGAATAAGGCTGTAACATAACAAAATGTGGAGAAAGTGATGCACTGGGAATACTTTCCGGATGCACTATATTTCAAATAAGTAAGTGACCTTTATTACCAAATCAGTGGTGTGGACCTCAATCTGGCACACATTACACAAATAGAACATCGATACAAACACACAACAGTAATCAACATTACCCAGCAGCCCCCTCTTCTTCTTCTTCTTCTTCTTTCGGCTGCTCCCGTTAGGGGTCGCCACAGCAGATCATCTTCTTCCATATCTTTCTGTCCTCATCATCTTGTTCTGTCACCCCCATCACCTCCATGTCCTCTCTCACCACATCCATAAACCTTCTCTTAGTCCTTCCTCTTCTCCTCTTCCCTGGCAGCTCTATCCTTAGCACCCTTCTCCCTATATACCCAGCATGCATCTCTCCTCTGCACATGTCCAAACCAACACCATCTCGCCTCTCTGACTTTGTCTTCCAACCGTCCACCCTAAGCTGACCCTCCAATGTCCTCATTTCTAATCCTGTCCATCCTTGTCACACCCAATGCAAATCTCAGCATCTTTAACTCTGCCACCTCCAGCTCTGTTTCCTGTGCCACCGTCTCCAGACTTTGTCTCCCAACCGTTCAACTTGAGCTGACCCTCTAATGTGAGTCAGTCAGTCATTAATCAACCTGCTATAGCCTAACACAGGGTCACGGGGGTCTGCTGGAGCCAATCCCAGCCAGCATAGGACACAAGGCAGGAACAAACCCCCGGGCAGGGCGCCAGCCCACCGCAGGGCAACCCTCTAATGTCCTCATTCCTAATCCTGTCCATCCACGTCGCACCCAATGCAAATCTTAACATCTGTAACTCTGCCACCTCCAGCTCTGTCTCCTGTGCCACCGTCTCCAGCCCATGTCACCCAGTAGCCCCCAGTTTTAGGAAATGTGCATGACGTAAGAAGAAGTGATTGATTTATGTTAATCCATCAGCAAGTTAATTATCATTGTTGCCTTTGGCAATGGCAGCAATTAATAAAAAATAAAAAAATAGCGTAAGATGCCCACCCAGTGTTATATCTCAGGAGGGTTCCTCTCTTCATTGGGGTCCAATAACTATTTTTTTACATTCCAGTCCAGACGAGGGTCTCAGGGGGTGCTGGAGCCCATCCCAGCTAGCATTGGGCACAAGGTAGGAGAAAACCCCAGACAGTCCGTCACATGGCGAACACACACACACACGCACACACACACACGCACAATGGACCAATTTAGCAAAGCCAATCCACTTAACCTGCATGTCATTGGATGGTGGAAGGAAACAGGAGCACCTAGAGGACACCCACGCAGACACAAGAAGAACATGCAAACTCCACGCAGGGAGGACCAGGACACAAACCCTGGCCTCCTTAATGTGAGTCATGAGCACTGCCACTGTGCCACCATGTCACCCTGTTCAGTCTTGATTGTTTTATTCATTTGAACAATCTGGATGAGAAGAGGCCATTCAACCCAACAAAGCTCACCAGTCCTGTCCACTTAATTCTTCTAAAATAACATCAAGTCGAGTTTTGAAGTTCCCCCAAAGTCCTGCTGTCCACCACCCTACTTGGTCACTTATTCCACGTGTCTGTAGTTCTCTATGTGAAGATAAACTTCCTAATGTTTGTGTGACATTTCCAACGGTTGTCCCCGTGTTCTCGATGAACTCATTTTAAAGTCACTGTCTCGATCCACTGGACTGATAACCTTCGTGATTTTAAACACTTCAGTCAGGTCTCCTCTAAATCTTCTTTTACTGAAACTCAAAAGGCTCAGGGTGGCGCAGTGGTAGCCTTACAGTAAGGAGACCAGGGTTCATGTCCCGGTCCTCCCAGTGTTCTCCCCGTGTCTGCGTGGGCTTCCTCTGGGTGCTCTGGTTTCCTCCCACAGTCCTAAGACACGAAAGTTAGGCGGATTGGCGATCCTAAATTGGCTCTGGGGTGTGTGTGTTTGCCCTGCGAGGGACTGGCGTGCTGTTGAGGGTTTGTTCCTGCATTGTGTCCTGTACTAGCTGGCATAGGCAGTAGCAGACCCCTGAGACCCTCTTCAGGACAAAGCTGTTTAGAAAATGACTGACTGTAAAGGCTCAGCTCTTTTAATCTTTCCTCCTAACTCATCCCCTGTAGTCCCTGAATCAGCCTAGTTGCTCTTCTCTGGACCTTCTCCAGTGCTGCTATGTCCTTTATGTAGCCTGTAGACCAAAACTGATGAGGACTCACCAGTGTGATATAAAGCTTGAGCAGAACCTCCTGTGACTTGTACTCCACACATCAAGGCGCTATATAACCTGACATTCTGTTAGCCTTCTTAATGTCTGCCAGTTGGTAGCATCAAGTCCACTGTGACTCCTAAATCCTTTTCATAAGGTGGGTATTCAAACCTCACAATTTTACTTCCTATGTGTAATTCTTTACATTTACTGCCGTTAAATTTCATCGTCCACAAAGACCCTCTGTGATGATTCAATGCAAACACAATCAGCGATGATTCAATGCATTCTCAATTATCTGCCGATCCACCTGTCTTGGTATCAACTGCAATATTAACCAGCTTGTTACTTATATTCCTATCTAAATCATTTATATATATTACAAAGAGCAGCGGCCCCAGCACTGCCCCCTGCTGGTCACCACTCTTAACATCAGCCAATTCTGACGAGGTTCCTCCCACCATCACCCTCTGCTTCCTGTGTCTGAGCCAGTTCTGCCCCCTTCTGCATACTGACCTGGAAAAAGTGGATTTGAAAAAATCAAAAAAGAAATGATGGAAAGATGGATGAACTGGTTTTGTCCATCCATTATCCAACCCGCTATATCCTAACTACAGGGTCATGGGGGTCTGCTGGAGCCAATCCCAGCCAACACAAGGCGCAAGGCAGGAAACAAACCCGGGCAGGGTGCACACACCACACCCACACACCAAGCACACACTCGGGACAATTTAGAATCGCCAGTGCACCTAACCTGCATGTCTTTGGACCGTGGGAGGAAACCGGAGCACCCGGAGGAAACCCACGCAGATATGGGGAGAACATGCAAACTCCACGCAGGGAGGACCCTAAAGGTCTCCCTAACTGCGAAACAGCAGCGCTACCCACTGCGCCACCGTGCCACCCTGAACTGGTTTTGCATGAAAGAAAAAGAAAATGATGCTGTGGGTATCTGCTCATCCTGCCAATTGTCACATGACTTGTGCCATTAAGGGCTGGCAGGACTTGAAGCAGTCACTCACCCGGCTACACGAATAATTCACCGCTTCTAGCGAAGCACCATCTTGGGGAACGAAGTACTGGCAGGTGGCACCTCTGGGGAACTCCAGGCCGGTGACAGCCAGAGCAGCACGATGAAGCGGAAAATTCTCCATTAACCTTCTGGAGATCTGGGCGGCAAGGCGACAGGTGCAGTAGAAAAGAAGGGAAGAGGAGAGGAGAGAAGAGAAGAGTGATGGCATGCCATTAGCAGGATGACAGGGGAGGAGTGAGGGGTGAAATTCACATACGGTTGGTAAATCGGACCTGCCACTATAGAAAATTGTATTCTTAAAATCGATAATTTTCACGTACTAGAAAAGTATTATAAGCATATGAGAAAGTAAATGTAAGAGTTAGGATTAAAAAGACTCAGGCCTAAACATTCCTTATAATTTTGTGCCAGCGCCAGAAAGCATCAGCTTTTCATAAGCCAAAGGTCAGACGTGCTAGAGAGATGAAGAATGGGCCGTCCTTACAGAAGGGAATGTGAACTCTTTGGCTGTAAATAAAGGTGGCAAGTGCCAGTTAGAAGGGAGTAAGGATAGGCCGTAAAAAACAGATATGATGGACAGAGCGGGGGGTCTGACACCCCCTCAGCTAAGAATTACTGTTGAAGTTAATTAGAGGCAGGACTAGAGCAATGGAGTGGTAGAAGTCAGATCGTCTTCTTCTTTTTCTTCTTTCGGCTGCTCCCGTTAGGGGTTGCCACAGCAGATCATCTTCTTCCAACTCTTCCTGTCCTCGTCATCTTGCTCTGTCACACCTGTCACCTGCATGTCCTCTCTCAGCACATCCACAAACCTTCTCTTAGGCCTTCCTCTTCTCTGTCAGCTCTATCCTTAGTACCCTTCTCCCAATGTCCCCAGCATCTCTCCTCTGCTTGGACACGTACGTAGGAGAGATGCTGGGTATAATGAGAGCCTTTCTCAGGCCATTTGTCCATTTGGATTCCATTTACCCCCCCGTCTAATAAATTCCAAAAAGTATTAGTAACAATCTGTTTAAGATTCTAAAAGAATGATCTAAAGCAGGGGGTTCCCCACCTGGGGTGCCATTTCAGGGGGTGTGACGCAGAGGAAGACTGCGTCACGATTCGGTAAAACTGAATGACAGAATGTATCGTGCTGTCATTTGTAGGACATTAGGTGTCACCCGCTCCACTCGGGTCCCAATCCAGGTGGTTCGTCGTGTGGTGGGTGGGGCAACACGCTATCAGTGCAGGCTCCCCCACCCCTGTCTATAGCTCTCCCATTCTGTGATATGAAAAGAAAATCAAGCATTGCACGCACAGTTGCCACCTGGTAATGAGCTGCAGAATTGCACGTTCTCAAGGGTTCGTCACTGTGGGCGAATAACTTTTCTTTTTAAGAGAACGGAATTTGGACCTTGCAAGGAGAACGGCGACGTCCGGTGTTGATTTCTGATCGTGAAATGTCACCAGTTTTGAGGTTTGACTGACATTTTTGCTGGGGTGCGGAGCGAGAGGGGAATGAATTGGGTACACCAAGCTGCTGCTTCTATTCAACCCATCTCTCCTGCTGACGGTCCTGGCAGTAGCGCAGCAATTTTAACCGTTTTAACCGGGCTTGCGGGTCTCCAATCCTTCAAACCCTTCGAGAGTTGATCGTATGTCATTTCCTTGCTGCGTTTGCTGCTTCATGGGAAAGACCCATCCCCAGATTTCCAGTCGAGGGTCTTACCCAGATAGTAGACAATTCTGCAGTTAATTTGATTGAGTTTAGGCACTTAAGGTTCAGTTATGGAAATGGCCGAGAAATGGCAAAGACGTAACCAGCCACAATTAACGATTTATACGGTATAGAAATTTTGGACCAAAAATGGCCCAGATGCAATCATTCGCATGTAAAGTATGTTTGCCGTTACGGTCGTAGACCAATTATGGCCTAATTAGGGCCTGAACACCACCCTCTGCATTTGGGTCCTGGACTTCTTGACAGAGAGGCCCCAGTCAGTTCGGATGGGCTGCAACACTTCCAGCATCATCACACTGAGCACTGGAGCGCCGCCGGGCTGTGTGCTTAGTCCTCTGCTCTGCACCCTACTGACTCACGACCGCACAATCACGCACAACACCAACCACATCTTCAAGTTTGCGGATGATACGACGGTGCTGGGACTGATAAGCAGGGATGATGAAACAGCATACAGAGATGAGGTGGAACGGCCGTCATGATGGTGTGAAGACAACAATCTATTTCTTACAAGACAAATGAGATAATCGTGGACTTCAGAAAATCACGTCCTGCCCACATCCCACTCAGCATCAACGGTTTAGATGTGGAGACTGTTTGGAGTACCAAGTTCCTCGGTGTGCATGTAACTGAGAAACTTATGTGGATGCATAACACCTCATCACTAATCAAGAAAGCCCAGAGGAGACTACACTTCCTGAGGCAGATGAAGCGAGCAAGTCTTCCCCCTTCCATCCTCACCCTGTTATAGAGAGGCACCATTGAGAGTGTCCTGACCAGCTGCATCACTGTCTGGTATGGCAACTGCAAGATATCTGACCGCAAAGGATAGTAAAGACAGCAGAGAATATTACTGGGGTGCCTCTCCCTACACTACAGGACATACTTTACAAACGCAGTGTCCGCAAGGCCTGTAGCATTGTGCAGGACCCCCTTACACCCCTCACATGGACTTTACACACTTCTGCCATCCAAGAGAAGATACTGCAGCATCACAGCCAGATCTGCCAGGCTGCAGGACAGGTTTTACCCCCAAGCTGTCAGACTCCTGAACACCAGGCTGCCCCCTGGCATCTTCCACACGGCCTCAACCACCTCTAGAAACAGAACTTTATATACAGAGAGCCGCTGTCCTGTAAAGGCGAGTGTGCAGGTAGAAAAGAACTGAAAATCTCATACTGACCTCTTGATATCCTTCTGCTGTGAAACATTCTGACCTGTCATTGTTTACACGTGTCTTAAAAAACTATCATCATACACTGATCATTTCTGTATTATCTATATCTATGATTTATTTATTATATTACATATTTATTGACTATATTTATGTATCCATCCATCATTCAACCCACTATATCCTAACACAGGGTCACAAGGGTCTGCTGGAGCCAATCCCAACCAAAACAGGGCACACAAGGCAGGGCACCAGCCCACCGCAGGGCACACACACACACCCAGCACCCACTAGGGTCAATTTAGAATCACCAATCCACCTAACCTGCATGTCTTTGGACTGTGGGAGGAAACCCACGCACACGGGAGAACATGCAGACTCCACGCAGGGAGGCGAACCCGGGTCTCCTAACTGCGAGGCAGCAGCGCTACCCACTGCGCCACCGTACCGCCCTATTTATGTATCTACAGTAGATTGTAAATACCATCATTGCATCAATGTTCATATTGCTTACTAGATGTCAATATTGCTGCTAATTCTTTGTCTTGTCTTGTTTGTGTTTTAATTTTTAATTTTAATTTAATTTGAATTTATTATTTGCACTTCATGTTGTTACACTGTGGATCCTGAGCTTCGCAATTTCGTCTATCTGTATACTTGTATATGGTTGAGATGACAATAAAGTCCGCTTTGACTTTGACTAACTGTCACCAGCCCCATTTAGGAGTGTCCATGCCATGTTCATTATGGGCAAAAATAGACCCGACTGTATTCCAGCACCTGTGAGGGTTCTGTGCCATTTAAGGCTCTGCTCAGAATCAGAATCAGATTCACTGCCCAGTTCGAGTGTGTGTGCGGGTTCGTCCTGCTATGGACTGGCACCCTGCCCAGGGTTTGATCCCTGCCTTGCACCCTGTGCCAGCTGGGATAGGCTTTGGCAGACCCCTGTTCAGGACTAGGAGGGTTTGAAAATAACAAACCGACTGACTGACTTCTTCATCTTCAAATGTGATGTGACTTTTGTCAGGGGTGCAAAGAGAAATCAGACATTTTCTAGAGGGTGGGGGGGGGGTATAGAACAGGTTGGGGACCCCCAATCTAAAAAGATAGCAGGTTCAAATCAGTCAAGGCAGAGCATTTAAAATCATCCTACTGCTGAGTGAGCTTAACATGGGATTGAAGAGTCCAGAGTCTGTGTCCATAAAGTCTCAAAGGTGTGAGTCGTTGCATTGCGGGCTCTTTCCTCGGGGGTCCATATTGCAGTTGGGCTAATCGATGTCAGTGTCGGGATACCCCATCTAAGACACACACTCAGGTTTGAATTTTTAAAAGAGCTCACTTTGTTTCTGTGAAGTCAGAAAACATGAAAATCCTCCTAAGGCTTTTGTTTTTTATCGATGCCATACACAGACATCTTTAGGAAGTGGAAGGAAAACAAAACAAAAAAAGACCCAAAGGAATAGAATCCTTCTTATTGAAAATCTGCAATTTCAGCAAACAAATGAGGGAGCTGCATCAGATAATGACCTGAAATAAAATTAAACTTGAAAAGAAATATGAAAAACAAAACCCCTGGATGGGCTGACAGGCCGGGCGGTCCCCACAAAGGGTCCGCACCGGATGGCCGCCTCACTAATTAAGCGGCTCTCCTTTCCTGAAGCTGCCCTTCATCATCCTAGGGCCATTTCCTTGGACTTCCCAGACCGTCCCGCTGCATTCTAAGATTTCCACTGGTGGGCTTCTTTTTGAGGGGGGGGTGGGAGTAGCAGAGGATTTGCTAGAAGGATTATTCAGGGTGCAAGCTTAGTGGTCGAGTGTCAGGTAATAAATCCTTATGCATTGGGTACATACATACAGAATGTAGTAAATCTGGTTTAGAGTTGCAGGGGTGTGAAGCCCACCCTGGCAGGAATCACCCCAGAGGGGGTCTGCTCCAGGGCCCCCACACAACTGGAGGGGCGACTAGTACTGCAGTCAAAGTGACCATCTGTGATGAGTCTGCTTGTTCTCCCTTTGGCTGTGGGATTTGTTTAGGGCAGGGGTGTGGAACTCAGCAGGGCTGCAGCTTTTCATTCTAACCCTTTCCTTAATTGGTCACCACGTCTCATTGCTAATTCACTTCTTCTCCCTTCGCTTTAATAGCCCCTGTTTTTAAGGATTCAGTCCTCTAAATGTCTGAATGACAGAAATGACACCTGAAGCGAGCCAACAGGTGACCAGCTACACTGGAGGTTCAAACCCCAGCCACTTTCATTCCAACCAGTTTCTCAAAGAGAAGTCAATTCTTGCTGTTATTTAATTCCATGGCGTGTTGCTGCTCTCATTCTGAAGAATTAAAACCTGCAGCCACTGTGGCCCTCCAAGACTGGAGCTCGACAGCCCTGGTTGAGGGTGGGATTCTAGTCTGGTACTTGCTGGGAGAGGTTCAAGCTTCCCATTTTGAAAATAGATAAATAGGTGGATGGGTGAATGGTGCTATATAACACAGAGAGGGACTGATAGAGAAGAAGGCACAATATTACTGACAGATACAAAGACAGATAGAAAAAGCACAATATAATGGGTAATTACATCCACCGGCCACTTTATTAGGTACACGTGTATAACTGCTCGTTAATGCAAATGTCTAATCAGCCAATCACAGGGCAGCAACTCAATGCACTTCAATGCATTTAAGAAGTTCAAACTGAGCATCAGAATGGGGAAGAAAGGGGACTGAAGTGACTTTAAAGGTGGCATTGTTGTTAGTCTGGGTATTTCAGAAACTGCTGATCTACTGGGATTTTCACAAACAACCACCTCTAAGGTTACCAGAGGAAAAAATATCCAGTGAGTGGCAGCACTCTGGATGAAATTAGCAGAGGTCAAAGGAGAATGGCCAGACTGGTACAAGCTAATAGAAAGGTAACAGTAACTCAAATAAGCACTCATTACAACAGAGGTATGCAGAAGAGCATCTCTGAACACACAACATGTCAAACCTTGAAGCAGATGGGGGGGCTACAGCAGAACAAGACCACACTGTGGGCCACTCCTGTCAGCTAAGAACAGGCAACTGAGGCCACAATTTGCATGGGCTCATCAAAATTGGACAACAGAAGACTAGAAAAACGTTGCCTGGCTTGGCGAGTCTCAATTTCTGCTGCGACATTCGGAAGGTGGAGTCAACAACGTGAAGGCATGGATCCATCCTGCCGTGTATCAACGGTTCAGGCTGATGCTGGTGGTGGTGTAATGGTGTGTCGGATATTATCTTGGCACCCTTTGTGCCCCTAAGTACCAACTGAGTATTGTTTAAATGCCACAGCCAACTTGAGTGTTGTTGCTGACCATGTCCATCCCTTTATGACCACCAAATTCTGATGGTCACTTCCAAGCGCCATGTTACAAAGCTCAGATCGTCTCAAACTGTCTTCTTAAACACGACAATAAGTTTACTGGACTCAAATGGCATCCACAGTTAGCAGATCTCAATCCAGTCGAGCACCTTTGGGATGGGATGGAATGGGAGAGTCGTATCATGGATGTGCGGCCGACAGCAACTGTGTGATGCTATCATGTCAATGTAGACCAAAATCCATGAGGAATGTTTCCAGCACTTTGTTGAATCTGATAGATAGATAGATAGATAGATAGATAGATAGATAGATAGATAGATAGATAAAGCACTATATAATAGATAGATAGATAGATAGATAGATAGATAGATAGAAAGATAGATAGATAGATAGAAAGGCAGATAGATAGATAGATAGATAGATAGATAGATAGATAGATAGATAGATGAAAGGCACTATATAATAGATAGATAGATAGATAGATAGATAGATAGATAGATAGATAGATAGAAAGGCACTATATATATAGATAGATAGATATATAGATAGATAGATAGATAGAAAGGCACTATATGATAGATAGATAGACTGAAAGGCAGATATATAGATAGATAGATAGATAGATAGATAGATAGATAGGTTGGCACTATATAAGATAGATAGATAGATAGATAGATAGATAGATAGATAGATAGATAGATAGATAGATAGATAGCAGCTTATTCATCTCGATTGGATCATGTCAATGTAGACCAAAATCCATGAGGATTGTTTCCAGCACTTTGTTGAATCTGATAGATAGATAGATAGATAGATAGATAGATAGATAGATAGATAGATAGATAGATAGATAGATAGATAGATAGATAGATAGATAGATAGAAAGGCACTATATAATAGATAGATAGATAGATAGATAGATAGATAGATAGATAGAGATAGATAGATAGATAGATAGATGTGAAAGGCACTACATAATAGATAGATAGATAGATAGATAGATAGATAGATAGATAGATAGATAGATAGAAAGGCACTATATAATAGATAGATAGATAGATAGATAGATAGATAGATAGATAGATAGATAGATAGATAGATAGGCACTATATGATAGATAGATAGATAGATAGATAGATAGATAGATAGATAGATAGATAGGCACTATATAATAGATAGATAGATAGATAGATAGATAGATAGATAGATAGATAGATAGATAGATAGATAGATAGATAGCAGCTTATTCATCTCGATTGGATCATGTCAATGTAGACCAAAATCCATGAGGATTGTTTCCAGCACTTTGTTGAATCTGATAGATAGATAGATAGATAGATAGATAGATAGATAGATAGATAGATAGATAGATAGATAGATAGATAGATAGAAAGGCACTATATAATAGATAGATAGATAGATAGATAGATAGATAGATAGATAGAAAGGCACTATATGATAGATAGATAGATAGATAGATAGATAGATAGATAGATAGATAGAAAGGCACTATATGATAGATAGATAGATAGATAGATAGATAGATAGATAGATAGATAGATAGATAGATAGATAGATAGATAGATAGATAGCAGCTTATTCATCTCGATTGGATCATGTCAATGTAGACCAAAATCCATGAGGATTGTTTCCAGCACTTTGTTGAATCTGATAGATAGATAGATAGATAGATAGATGATAGATAGATAGATAGATAGATAGATAGATAGATAGATAGATAGGCACTATATAATAGATAGATAGATAGATAGATAGATAGATAGATGTGAAAGGCAATATATAATAGATAGATAGATAGATAGATAGATAGATAGATAGAAAGGCACTATATAATAGATAGATAGATAGATAGATAGATAGATAGATAGATAGATAGATAGATAGATAGATAGATAGCAGCTTATTCATCTCGATGGGAGAATTTAGTTCTTTTGAATTTAAAGCAACTTAAGCCACTCAATCTAATTTTGCATTGCTGTGGTGTGGAGACCATTCTGGCAGCGACAGGTTTAACGCAGGAATGAACTCTGCACAAAGAGTATATATATATTTTTTTTTTTTTTTTATTCCTCATGTTTTGTGTGGAGAATCCCAAGGGGCGGGGTCACAATGACATTGGTGCTGAAGCTCCGCCTACAGCCTTTATATTGCGGTGAGAGTGAAGACCTCAGCAGGGGTTCACTGATGTCTGAAGAGTGCTCCTCTGGTCACTAAATGTTTTTGATTTTGACTTTGATTCTTGTTTGTTGGGTTTGTTTGCTGTGTGTTGCCTTTTAAAGCAAACCCTGCTTCCTTATTTCTCCCAATTTTGCTTCCTTTTGGAATTATAAACAGATAGTTCATCATTGATAAAGATATAGTGTTTGGATTTGTCTATCAAGCCACAGGTTTAACAGCTCCTCTCCCGTGTGGGTCATTTATCTTTGTATGTTTTGAGACACTTACAGGAGTGTTTTGAACATTTGAAGCCAAACCCCTTTTTGAACGTTGTAGGCCAAAGCCTGGCTGTGGAGTTTAGGGCCAGACTGCTTAGGGTGAGGCCTTTCTAAGAAGGTTACAGAATGTCCTGATGTTGTTTGTTGCACTTTTTGAGCTCTTATACATTTTTGCTATTTTGTGAGCTACTTATCATTCAATCACTTTACTTGTTTACACTTTACTGTAATGTTCCAAATTCATCCATCCATCCATCATCCAACCCGCTATATCCCAACTACAGGGTCACGAGGGTTTGCTGGAGCCAATCCCAGTCAACACAGGGCGCAAGGAAGGAAACAAACCCTGGGCAGGGCGCCAGCCCACCGCAGATGTTACAAATCAATAAATCAATCTTATTTTATTTATTGCCTATCAGAGCAAGTGCAATCACAGGCCACGCAGACTGTAACACAATCTTAGTGTCCACCAGTGTAAGATTACCAGCATTTTGGCAACACAGATACATAATTTATACCCCAATAGCCCCTCATCATATGCCTCCTGGATTGACTCAAGGGCAGCTGCCAGTGAACCTGTAAGGCCAGCCGGGGTGCCAAGCCAACAGTGCCAGGGTCCTGCTATCTCATTCACCGTTTCTGTCTTTAACAGATGTGGAGCCTTCAGACGTAAGTGTGGGGCCAAACTGTCGAAGAAAACCCAACTAAGAGAGAAACAACAGGGGAACAAATGGAGTGCCGCTTGAATTTCTCCAGATGAAAGTTTCAGAAAATTGCTTCAGCATGAGTTGAATTATTCAAAGGGTCCCTGTGGAGTCTGGCTCTGGACAGAGGCCCCCGTACCAGAGCGACTGTGAAAGCCGCAATCAGGAACCTCCCGCTGTGTGTCAAATAATGAAGGACATCGAGTGAGAGATGCGAACAACACGCACACAAACACAGGATGCCGATTTACAGACGTGAGGGGGGCCGGGAGGTGGGGGCCTAGAGATAGTCCTGAACATTGTGCTGCTGTGCTAAGAACAAAATAGACAGAAAGAAAGGAAAAGGTGCTGTATAACACAGATGGGGATACTGGAAAGGCACTACATGATAGATAGATAGATAGATAGATAGATAGATAGATAGATATTTATTTTTTTATTTTTAAAAGCAAACTTTATTAAATAAACACAGGAATAAATACAAAAAAACACAGTAAAACTCAAAATCTTAAGTCTTACAAAAAAACACGTACACACTTTCCTAATGATGAATATTCATTTTTAAACCATTACATATTCATATTGTTCTTGGAGTATATATTTATCTAATCCCCCCCATTGTTTCCACCCTCCAATCCCACTTATTCTCAATTTATCCACCCAATTTATAAAGGAATGAAACACCAAAGTCAAAGCACAAATTGCAAATTATCTTCATCACATACACAAAGCACATTATTCACGCACCACATTTCCTTAAACTTTGCTAAATTATTTGTGGACTTATAAAAATTAAAATCCACTAATATCCTACTTTCACATACTTTTCTAAAAAATACAACAACATTTTCATTTCCACTCCCAGTAATCTTGTTTTACGGTCTTCCATATTGACAGTTTTGCTTGCCCGATAATAAAATTAATTAAGTTCATATTTTCTCTGGTGTGTTTTGTAATTCTAACCCCAAACACAAACACCGTGCCATTATACGGGACCCCAGCCCTTCTACTATTCTTTCAATTTCACTAAAAAAGGTCTGGAGCCTCTCACAATACATAAATGCATGAAAGACACTTTCCCCCAGACCACAAAAGGGCAGCAATCTGAGACCCCCGGACATATAATCGATAAGAAGGAGTTCACCGCTAGTATCCCATGTACCAACCTCCACTGCAGGTCTCCCACCCTACTGGCCAATGGCGGCTTGTACAACGACCTCCATGCGGGTTCAGTCCTGAGGGGCTCCAAGCTTGTCTCTCCATGGTGTGTCGTGTCTTCGTGTCCTCAGCTGCTCCAGGTTGTTCACCTTCACACAAATCCTGTACAGCTGTTTCCCCGGCACTGTAGGTAGAGATAACGCCTCTAGAGAACTTAAGGCTAAAACATTAGTCTCACCATCCCTCAGTTCAACAGCCGGAGACACAGTAAGCGTTGGAAAAGGTGTTTCGTCAGTTGGCTTCAATTGTGATGAGAAAATTCCGTGCAGGAGTGTCATGGATTCCCTGTCCATTGATGATTGTACCTGCCACAGAAACTTCTCCATTAGCGGACTGAGTGTACCCTGTCTCCACTGCTACCACTTGTGCACTTTTCCAAGTGTAATTTTCCCAGTCAATTATGTCCTTTATTGTGGTTATTCCATGTATTATGAAATGATTAATACAATTTTCAGAAAGTCCTGTAGCAGTGCCAACAGCAGGATTGTAGAACAGTGGTTCATGAAGGACCCAAAATGTGGAGAGGTCATCACAGTCCTTTTTTATCAACAGCAGTTGCCACGCTGCTAGAAGGCTTTTATAAAACCTGGCACCTGTAAAGTCTTGATCTTATCTAAGTGGCACAGCAGTAAACTTTTCCCAAGTCCCATATGCCTGGCTTGTTTAAAGAAGAGTACGGCTAAGTTCATCCACTGGCTCTGCTCGACAGGATACAGCAGTTTTTGAATGGTCTGAAGGCGGAAAGCAGCAATCCTGCTGGTAATGTCAATAAGTCCTTGTCCGCCTTCATCCAATGGTAAAATAGAACGCCCTTCTGTATCCAATGGGTACCAGTCCAAAAAAAATCCATGATCGCCTTCTGTATCTGCTGAACAAGCAAAGGTGGAGGTTGTAGACAAATACACTTATGCCACAGGCTGGAGGTCACCAGGTTATTAATGACCAGCATCCGTCCTCTATAGGATAACTGAGGGAGTATCCACTTCCACTTGGCAAGCCGAGCTGTAACCTTGTCCAACAGACCCTCCCAGTTCTTTTGGATGTAGTGGTCATCTCCAGATGGACTCCCAGGTACAGGAAGCCTCCAGTTGTCCACTGCAGACCCCTTCAGTCGAGGAGGACTACATCCTTCCAGTTCCCAACCAACACTGCACTACTTTTGTTCCAATTCACTTTAGCGAAGATGCTTTGCTGTAATTCCTCAGACAATCAGTTAATTTGTCCAAATCCTTCTGGCTTGTGATGACCACAGCAAGATCATCTGCATAAGCAGTGACTTTCACAGGGTCCATGTTGCAGTTGGGGATGGAGAGACCAGTCAGCACCTTCCTCAGGTGCACCAGGAAAGGCTCCAGCGCCAGAGCATATAACATGCCGGACAAAGAACATCCCTGTCTGACTCCTCTTCTGACACTGAAAGGTGCACACAAGCCACCATTGACCTTTATGATACCAGAAATGTCACTATAAAGTAAGCGAATATGTTTAATAAAAGACCCCCAAACCCAAACGCCTTCATGGCATTCCATAAAATGAGTGACTGACCCTGTCAAAAGCTTTTCCTGGTCAAGAAAAATAAGACCAGTCTGAAAACCAAACAGTTCTGCAGCAGCCAAAATGTCCCGAATTAAAAAAATGTTATTAAAGATGGACCTGCCAGCCACGCAGTAATTCTGATCAGGATGCACCACTCTCCCTAAAACTTGGAC
Organism: Polypterus senegalus; assembly: GCF_016835505.1. NCBI lineage: Eukaryota > Metazoa > Chordata > Cladistia > Polypteriformes > Polypteridae > Polypterus > Polypterus senegalus. Next base: position 3,995,546 of record NC_053158.1, on the reverse strand, counting down.
CATCCTGTTGGCTAAGGCTTTAGAGAGAACTTTATAATCAGCGCATAAGAGAGACACAGGCCGCCAGTTCTTAATGAGACACAAGTCTCCCTTCTTCGGCAGCAGCGTGATCACGGCTCTACGGCAGCTCTGTGGTAACAAGCCAGTTTAAAACTCCATGGAACACTTCCAATAAGTCCAGGCCGATGACATCCCAGAACTCTTTATAAAACTCCACTGGTATTCCATCGATTCCGGGACCTTCCCTGTTTTCAGCTGTCCCAGGGCTGTGGTGAGTTCTGCAAAGGTCACCTCTCTATTTAGCTGTGCCACATCTGCATTGGGCAGCTGCGGTAAGTCCTGCAAAAAGGCCTGTTGGTCTTCACTGCCACCATCTCCATCTGCAGCAAACAGAAGTTCATAAAATTCGGACCACCTGCCTTATTTCACTGGGCTCTTGTGTCTCACTGCCATCGGGTGTTCTTATGCAATGTAAGATTTTACTCTGCGAGTTTTTTTTCTCTAAACCAAAAATATTGAGTTGGTGCATCCATCTCAGTCAGTCGTTGAAACGGGCCCTCACTAAAGCCCCCTGAGCTCTGGTCTCAAGCAGGTGAGCCAACCCCAGTTTAGCAGAAGTCAGGCTCGCCTGAAGCTGCTCATTTGGACCCTTCTCTAGAAGCTGTTGAAATTCAGCTATTTTAATTTCTAAAGCTGCCATTTCTGACCGCAATACTTGGGTGACATTTCTGGTATACTCCTGACACAAGGCCCGGATGTGACTCTTCCCAACCTCCCACCACTGTTGTAAGCTGGTGAACTCCTTCTTCATAGCCTTCCAGCCTCCCCAGAAATGAACAAATAACTCTTTAAAGTTCTGATCTTTAAGGAGGAGTGTGTTAAAATGCCAGTATGGACTACGGGGTCTGTAAGTGTTACAAATAAGTGTACAACACACCAAACTGTGATCAGAGAATCCAGTAGGCACAATAGAGCACACCTTAAATAAACCTAACAGGTGCTTAAAACTATAAAAATGATCGAGTCTCGCCATTGAGATCGTATTTCCACTCGTCCGCCCAGGTGTATTGCCGACAGGCCCCATTTTAGCCCTCCATACATCTTCCAGCCCAATGTCCTTAATTATTTTACCTAAAGCTCGTGCTGAGCGAGGGTGCGGTTCCAGCCCATTATTTCTGTCTATTCTGGTATCAAGTGTACAATTAAAATCCCCTCCTAACACCACCACTTCCTCAGGGTCACACTTGGATAAAAGATCTCCTAACTTGTTAAAGAAGTGGAGCCTCTCCTCACCCTCATTCAGGTACACATTAATGAAAGTGACGACACTGCCTTGAAGTTTCACCGTCACTTTCAGGAGTCTCCTTTCACCAGCTCATCAGTGCTGCAAACTTCTACTTGAAGTCCTCCAAGAAATAAAATGGCCACTCCAGCACTAACATTTGTCCCATTACTAAATAAAATGTCCCCCTTCCAATCTCTGCTCCACTCCCACTGATTTTGCTCATCAATGTGGGTTTCTTGTAGAAAGGTGACATTCAAGTCTTTTGTCTGATAAAATCAAACAATGCGACCCTCTTATCTGGACTTCTCCCACCGTTAATATTTAGGGTTCCTATGTGTACACTTGCCATGGTAACAGAATAGATAGATGAACACACAATGAAACACAGGGACCACCACAAAGACTGTGGAGTAGATTTAACAGGGGCTTAGCCATTAGGTGGTGTTTAGATTGGACTGTTTTCTCAGTTTACTTGTTAAATTCTTTAGCCTCACGAGCTCTTTAACATCAAACATTGCGGAGACTGCTTTGTCTCGTCGCAACCCGCGGACAGACGATAGAAAGAGGTCAATGTCAGGGAAAAATTCGGCCACATCCACCCCCTTTTTTCCGGCGGTATTCACCAAAAACTCTTTCACACTTTGAGCGCTGTAACCCCCCCTGGCTTTTAACTCTGGGGGCTCCGAGGCAGCAGACCCATCGGAGATATTACCGTCGTCGTTTCTTCCCCGACACTCCCGCATTTGAGACGTTATCGGCCGTCTCCGCGAAGACGGAAAATCCTCCTGACAAGGACCATAGGCGGGATCCTCTCCAACGACCCCCGAGCCCTGACTTAAAACAATTTTCTTTCGTGCCCGATCTTCTCTTTCTCCTTGCCTTTTTGAGCAGGACGTTTAAATTCACTTTTTTCCTCTGTCTCGTTGCTGCCTCCCTCATCCATATCAATTTCTCCCCACACACTTTCTGCTGCAGTCGCTGTTTGATCTACCGTTTCACTACCGCCTTCATTCGGCTCATCTCTGGGCGGCACTTGATTCTCCTGCCCTTCAGCTCTAGTAGCATTTTTATTCTTATCACCTTGCGCCTCTGCGCCATCAGCCACAATTTCGTGATCTTCCACTTTCTGCCCCTCTATTTCTGTATTTGTACGGCTAGTTTTCTTGTTCCCTGCTGTTTCTCAGGACACTGTTTAATTAAATGTGCTTCACTCCCGCACCAAAACATTTCATTTCGTTAGAAGTGACGAAAATCACATAATCGAAACCGTCCACTCTAAACTTCATTGCCACATTTAATTCGTCATCCATTCTATTTAAAACCATAAAAACTTGTCTCCTAAATGACAAGACATGTTTTAAATCAGGCGATTTACAACCTAAAGGAATGTGCCGAATTTTCGATACCAGACGCCCATGCCGCTCCAACTCTTTCGCTATAGTTTCATTTTTGAGAAAAGGCGGCGCATTTGAAATTGTTACTCTACGGGACGGGACGGCTAAAGGGGAAACCTGTACAAAGGAGCCATTAATAACCACCCCCTTCTCAACCACTGTCGGAACTAAATCCACAGAGCTCAAAAAAACCACGATATTCCCGCTCATTCGTGAAGCTGACTTAATATTGTCACATCCGACCACTTCGCCTACCGCCAAAACCCCGCCTCTAAAGGAACAAACTCCTCCGATATAAGTTTAATCCCATGGCGGCGGCTCAAACGTTCAAGATTAGCAGCCATTGCGGCTGCCGTGGCCTAAGCCACTCAGTACAAAAACAAGTGTAGCTGTTTTCACCAAAGAAAAGATAGAAATAAGAAACTAGAAAATTAGAAGAAAAAGAATCACCACACTCACCTCAGCGTCCACCACCAGTTCCACTCGCTCACACTCGAGACAACCACCCAGCATGCACAGCGACAGCAAGAACAGGAAGGAGATAGATAGATAGATAGATAGATAGATAGATGTGAAAGGCACTATATAATTGATAGATAGATAGATAGATAGATAGATAGATAGATAGATATGAAAGGCACGATAGATAGATAGATAGAGATATGTGAAAGGCATAGATAGATAGATAGATAGATAGATAGATAGAAAGACTATATAGATTAATAGATAGATAGATAGATAGATAGATAGATAGATAGATAGATAGATAGATGTGAAAGGCACTATATAATAGATAGATAGATAGATAGATCCCCATGTGCTCCTTTGATTGACCCCCCGCTGTCAGGACCACCTCGTCCTCTACTGACTGCCCATTTTCACGGACTCTTGAGTGTGCCCTCTGCTGTTTGTAAATGCTAACTGCACAGTACTTAGTGCTGGACGTGATTTGACGTCTTCCATTGCCGATGCCGACGCCTTTTTAAAGCTCTCGTCCTCCGCCGCTGCTCCTGATATTCCGTATGCACGGAGCGCACAGTTCAAGCTCATTTTGAAGCTTTAAATGCGGCACTCATTAAACTTTTACCAAGACAAAGAGCTTACAAGTGCAGATGTCCCCGCGTGTGCCTCTTCCAAGAAAATCAGTCAGCCGGCCGACCGACACCACAGCGCTGCGTCACCTGAACGACCCGGTCGCGTTGTTTTTTTGTTCATCTTGTCGTCTTTCGCCCTTTAATCTAATGTAACGTGTCCGTTCAGCCTGTTCAGGAAGTCTTACAGGGACTGAAACAAAGCCCGTTGATTTTGTTCTTTTTTGTTCATCGGCTCTTCTAGTTGCAGACGGCGTTTCTTTCGGCTAATCGGTTTAGCAGCCCGTACAACACCGTAGAAAAAGGCCGCTCACGTCTGACGGAGGAGACGACTCCAGATGGTAAACACATCTATAGACACCTGGTTCAGGTCGGAATTCCATGCAGTGGGCCACTTGTCCCAGTGGTGCAGCACTGATCATTGGGCCCTTCACATAAGCAGTCTCTGTGGACCACTTCCTCTCGATCCATGTCTGTCACAAATCTTTTTCATTCCAGGCTTCCAATCCCCCCCTCCCCTTCTCCCTACCCAATGGGCCCTGGGTAAATGATACCCTTCTTCCCTCATCTATGATGCCCATGCCCTGACACTTAACTCACACACTCAAACCAATGAATTAGTTACATTTTCGAAACCCTTCCTGTCAGTCAGCTAGTAACATTATTTTATATAGCGCCTTTCTACAGCATCTGCTCTCACAAGGTGTTTAACAAATGATTTATTACCATTAACTTATCCTATCTTAAAGAAGTGGGATAGTCGTAGAGATGCATAGAGGAGACAAGAGTACAAGGAGATAAGGTGCAAGGTGAAGAGAGAGATGGCAAAGACTAAAGAAAAGGCGTATGATGAGTTGTATGAGAGATTGGACACTAAAGAGGGAGAAAAGGACCGGTGGGCTACAGAGAGGAGCCGGGGTGGGAAAGATGAGCAGCAGGTTAGGGTGATAAAGGATAAAGATGGAAACGTACTCACAAGTGAGGAGAGTGTGTTTAGCAGATGGAAAGAGGACTTTGAGAGGCTGATGAATGAAGAGAATGAGAGAGAGAAGAGGTTGGATGATGTGGGAGATCAGGAAGTGCAACGGATTAGCAAGGAGGAAATAAAGACAGCTATGAAGAGGATGAAGAATGGAAAGGCCATTGGTCCAGATGACATACCTGTGAAAGCACAGAGGTGTTTAGGAGAGATGGCACTGGAGTTTTTAACCAGATTGTTTAATGGAATCTTGGAAAGTGAGAGGATGATGAGGAGTGGAGAAGAAGTGGACTGGTGGGCGATATTTAAGAATAAGGGGGATGTGCAGGACTGCAGTAACTACAGGGGGATAAAACTGATGAGCCACAGCATGAAGTTATGGGAAAGAGTAGTGGAAGCTCAGTTAAGAAGTGAGGTGATGATTAGTGAGCAGCAGGATGGTTTCATGCCAAGAAAGAGCACCAGAGATGTGATGTTTGCTCTGAGGATGTTGATGGAGAAGTTTAGAGAAGGTCAAAAGGAGTTTCATTGTGTCTTTGTGGACCTGAAGAGAAACTGAGAGGAGTTGTGGTATTGTATGAGGAAGTCGGGAGTGGCAGAGAAGTACATAAGAGTGGTACAGGATATGTATGAGGGAAGTGTGACGGTGGTGAGGTCTGTGGTAGGAGTGACGGAGGTGGGATTACATCAGGGATCGGCTCTGAGCCTTTCTTATTTGCAATGGTGATGGACAGGCTGACAGACGAGATTAGACAGGAGTCCCCGTGGACTGTGATGTCTGCTGATGACATTGTGATCTCTAGTGAGTGTAGGGAGCAGGTTGAGGACACCCTGGAGTGGTGGAGATATGATCTAGAGAGGAGAGGAATGAAGGTCAGTAGGACCACCAAGACAGAATACATGTGTGTTAATGAGAGGGTGGAGGGGAATGGTGAGGATGAGGGAGTAGAGTTGGTGAAGGTGGATGAGTTTAAATACTTGGGATCGACAGTACAGAGTAATGGGGATTGTGGAAGAGAGGAGAAGAGTTTCAAGAGTGATTTGTGACAGGCGGGTATCAGCAAGAGTGACAGGAAGGTCTACAGGACGGTAGAGACCAGCTATGTTATATGGGCTGGAGACGGTGGCACAGGAGACAGAGCTGGAGGTGGCAGAGTTAAAAATGTTAAGATTGGCATTGGGTGTGACGAGGATGGACAGGATTAGAAATGAGGACATTAGAGGGTCAGCTCAGGTTGGATGGTTGGGAGACAAAGTCAGAGAAGCGAGGTGGCGTTGGTTTGGACATGTACCGAGGAGAGATGAGTGGTATATTGGGAGAAGGGTGCTACAGATAGAGCTGCCAGGGAAGAGAAAAAGAGGAAGGCCTAAGAGAAGGTTTATGGATGTGGTGAGAGAAGACATGCAGGTGATGGTGTGACAGAGCAAGATGATGAGGACAGAAAGATATGGAAGAAGATGATCCACTGTGGCAACCCCTAACGGGAGCAGCCGAAAGAAGAAGAACGTATCCTATGTTTTTACACCATATAGCTCCTTTCTATAGTAAACATCATCTCATGGGGCTATACTTCTTCTTCTTCTTCTTTTGGCTACTCCCATTGGGGGTTACCACAACGAATTATATGTCCGCATATTCATTTGGAAAACATTTTACACCGGATGCCCTTCCTGATGTAACCCTCCCCATTTATCTTCCTTAATTTAATGTATCCTAACTTAAAATTCCATATAGGTCCTTTCCTTGGTGAGGATCATCTCCTGAGGTTTTACAAACTGCTTTGAATCCACACTGAAGTGGTAGTCGAGTGTGTGTCATATAGTGCCTTTCTGTGGTGGCCATCAACTCAGAGGGCTTCACAAACATGCAAATTTATCCGAACTTACAACTCCACATAGCACCTTTTATTTGTGAACATCATCTCAAGGGGCTTTAGGAAGTCTCTCCGAACCACTTATCCCAACATTACAAGCTCATTTTTGCACCATTCTATAGTTAGCATTATCTCATGGGGCTTTACACATTTCCTTCTGTATACTTTTTTTTCCCCTAATATTACCAACTCCATGTCACATAGTGACTTTGTACAGTGACCGTCGTCTAAAGTGGCTTTATGCAGTTACTCCCATCCATTTGTCCCAAGTTAAAACTCCATATAGTGATGATCATCTCAAGGGACTTTACAAACGACCTTGCATCCATTTCTCCTAATATTGCAAACATAATGTTATATAGCGCCTTTCTATTGCGAACGTCATCTCAGAGGGCTTTTCAAATGTTTTGCATCCATTTCTCCAATCATTGCAAACTGCATGTCATATAGCGGGGCGGCACAGTGGCACAGTGGGTAGCGCTGCTCCATCCAGTCAGGTTCACTTCCCGGGTCCTACCTGCGTGGAGTTTGCATGTTCCTCTCGTGCATTGGTGACTCTAAATTGTCCCCAGTGTGTGGATGTGCCCTGCGGTGGGCTGGCCCCCTGCCCAGGGCTTGTCACCTGCCTTGCACCCTGTGTTGGCTGGGATTGGCTCCAGCAGACCCCCATGACCCTGTAGTTAGGATATACTGTAGCGGGTTGGATGATGGATGTCATATAGTACCTTCCTATGGTGAGCATCACCTCATGAGACTTTACACACTGACTTAATTTGATTTATCCTAATATAAAACTCTATATAGCGCCTTTCAATAGTGAGTGTCATCTCAGAGGGCTTTATAGACTCCCTTAGGTTCATTTATCCAAACTTGAAGCTCCATCTAGCACCTTTCTATGGTGGCCATCATGTCAAGGGGCTTTAAGGAGTTACTCCAATCTGTTTATCCTAACGTTACAAGCTCCATATAGCGCCTTTCCATGCTGAGTACCATTCTTTTTATGTCACCTTATACAATTTCTTGTATTAGGAATTTGTTAAGTTTTTTTAGTCACATCCTCCTTGGGGTCAGAGTGCAGGGTCAGCCATTGTACAGCGCCCCAGGAGCAATTACAAGTTAAGTGTCTTGCTCAAGAGCCCAGCAGAGTAATATCTCTTCTGGATACCAGCGCAGATCCTCAGCCTCAGTGCCACCACTCTGCCTTGGGGGGCCATCCAGCTGTATTGCCATGCCACACTCCATATTATATAAAACCACCAGACCAAGGTGTTTTCTGTTTTTACATCTTACCCTCTGGGTGCAACCGGTGGCCACTGACCAGACGGTTTTGTCATTCACAGTCCATTCCCGTTTAATGCCTGTGGTGTGATGGTTTCCACACTCATATTTTTATCAGCTCTGTCCTGGTACATGGTGGCCCCTTTGCTCTTTTATTTCTTATCATACAAATTACTGACTTTTTGGTCAAGCAGCATTCCCGCCTGTTCCACGTATCCCACCGTGACAATGACCTCCGAGGTGACCCAGTGTTCCAATGCTCTGCCTTCCCAGACACCAGATTTGAACCCGGGAGCGCCCCCAATGGAAGTCCCATGATGACAACCTTTCCTCCCGCACTATTCCAGATGCTGCTCTGGTGGCCCAGCGCCATGCTAAATGACTTCATGTAGGGGTTTGCACCTTTCGAATGGCAGAGGTCGGCCAACTAAAACAAAAGACCACATTGTGAGGGCTGGCTTGGCAGCTCCACGCGCCTGGGCTCGGGCCAGCAGCGTCTCATCCAAGTGGGCGCACCTTAAAAGCTACACCAGAAGCGGCAGGTGGGTGCATTTCCTTTCCTCCCACATCTTGAATATCCATTTTCTTGTGAGCTCATCTGCGCTCATCAGTCCTCCAGGACAGGTGCTTTAAATTTCCATAATCCCATGAATGCGAGTTCCCAGACCTTGGAGACCCTCTTTGGGATGTCTGGGGTGCCTTCTGTGAAAAGCAAAAAGGTAGTGTCTGATAAAAAAATATATATATGTGAACAATGTGCTGGGCGTATCCTGCGAGGCTCACTCCAAGGCCATTAGGCTTTTGATTAACGGACTTCGGAGTGAGGCGTCTCCTGTGAAAACAAAACCGTAGCCAGAAAAAAAAAAACGGTCGTCTGACGCAGATTCTTCCTGGGAAAAAGAAAAGAAAGGAAGCTGCCAGGTGTGCCTCCTCCTCCTCCTCTCACGCTGTGAAAACTTGAATCAAGAGAAGAACAACCTGGGAAGCGGCACTTGAGCCTTTCATCCTGTCCTGCTCCACAGGGGGGCGCCGTTCATGACTGTTCATGACAATGAAGTACGCTGGATTGTAATTTGACGATGATGTCCAGGAAGGCATCCCATCTGTTTTTACCGCCAGCACGAAAGAAGAAGCATAAGCTGACTTGAAAGTTGAATGCATACGCTTTATAAAACATTTTATTTATTTTAAATTAATAAACACTGAATGACATGTTTGTCAGAAGCAAATAAAACTCGTTCTCGGGTCATGATTCAGCTCGTAAATTAAATGAAAAAATATCATGCGACTCGTTCTCAGGTAATGATTCAGTCTGTAAAGCAAATGAACAGGAATCATAAGAGTGACTCTCAGCGGTCAGTTTAGTTTGTGATTAAAATGAACGAGAGTCATTAGACTCTTTCTCTGGTAATGAATTAAATGAAAGAGAATTGTGAAACTCAATGCCAGGTGACACAAGAGTTCACAAATCAAAATGTATGAGATTAGTGGGACTCATTCTTAAGTAATGATTCAGCTCGCAAATTAAATGAAAGAAAAGCCTGAGACTCGTTCTCGGGTAATGATATATTTGCAACACAAATGAATGTAAACGGTTGAGGCTTATTCTTGAATAATGATTCAGTTTGTGAAAGAAAAGAATGACAACCGTGAAACTTGTTCTCTGGTAATGAATCATCCAGGGAGTTAAATGAATGAGAATTGTGTGACTTGATATCAGGTAAGAATTCAGTTTGCAAATCACATGCACAAGATTTGTGGGACTCGTTCTCAACTAATGAATCATTTCACAAATTAAATGAAAGAGAAGCCTGAGACTCGTTCTCGGGTAATGATATGTTTGCAAATCAAATGAATGAGAATCTTGAGACTAATTCATGGGTGATAATTCAGTTTGTGAAACGAAAGAATGAGAATCGTGAGACTCGTTCTCTGGTAATGTTTTACTCAGGAATGAAATGAATGAGACTCCATGTCAGGTAAGGATTCAGTTTCCAAATCAAATAAACAAGAATTGTTTAAAAAGACTCAAATGAACAAGAATTGCGCACCACGTTCTCGGGTAATGATTTGTTTGCAAATTAAATGAATGAGAATGGTTGAGGCTCATTCCTGGGTAATGATTCAGTTTGTGAAGCCAGGTCGCCTGGAGGGTCCGGGAGAGGAGCAATACCTTCCCCGGGCCATGAGGGGTCAGCTGCCCTGGTCTGTGTGGGGACCACGACAGCAGAGCTTGGAAGGTCATCCCGGTTGGGGCCCGTGGTCACTGCCAGGGGGCACCCAGATACTTATGGAGCCCTGGAAGGCAGCACTTCCTCCACACAAGGAAGTGCTGCCAGAAGAAGATTCAAGGTATGCCCGGAGTGCTTCCGTGTGCAAAAGCAGCGCTTCCACCACACCAGGAAATGCTGCTGGGAGAAAATCAGGAAGCACCTGGAGCACATGCATGGGAGGTATAGAAGAGGCAAGGGAGCCGGAGTCGGGTGGAAATGGACAGAGCTTTGCCTGGGAGGAGTTGGAGGTGATAGAAAGTAAAGAAGAAGAAGAAGAAGAAGAAGAAGAAGAAGAAGAAGAAGAAGAAGAAGGAAGTCTGTGTGTTGGTGATTACTGCACTGGGGGTTGGGTTTGTAGATAGGGGTTGCAATTAATCGCATGTGTTTTAAGACGTTCTGTGTCTGCCTGTGTGTGTCGGGTCCGAGCATTTCCACAGATGTCTGCACATAAATACTCATAACAATGACAGAACAGCCACCAAGAGAAACTGTACAGTCAGTGAGTTCCTGAAATTCTGAAGGGGAGATTTTATTCACCAATAGTGCAAAAGGGAGGGATGATCAAAGGGACCATACAAGTGTGGGATAAAACCGAGAGCAGGTAAACACGGGTTACCTAATTGAACAAGGGAGGGACGATCAAAGGCAAGACACCAAGTATCACGGAGAACAGAAAGTAACTGTTAATTGCCCAAACACAAAAGGAAAGGATGATCAAAAGGAGAATACAAAGATAATACAACACAGAAGGCAAATACAGACCACTGAAATGCACAAGGCAGGGATGATCAAAGGGTGAACAAACTGTATGAAACAGAAAGTAAATGCACATTACTCAAATTCATAAGGGGCAGCAGAAAATATTATATAAAACAGATGGCCCTAAATGCTATAAGGAGGGAGGAGCAAAGGCAGAGCACAAAGTATTACAGACAATAGGAAACAGGAGTTTGTCCAAATGCACGGGAAAGGGATGATCAAGGGGAGAACACAAAGATTACATGAAACAAAGAAAGCAAATACAAATCACTCAAACGCACAAGGCAGGGATGATCAAAGGGGGAACAAACTTAAAGTATCACATGACACAGAAAGTAAGCACTCAATACCTAAATGAGCAAAGGAGGAAATAATCAAAGATTACGTCAAAACAGAAAGTAAATGCAGATTATTGAAATACCCAAGGGAGGGAGGATCAAATGGACAGCACACAATAGATGACGAGTAAATGGCAATCACCTCAATGAATAGGGAGGGATGATCAACGGCAGAACACAAACCACGTCTTACACATCATGGAAATCACAAAGAAAGAAAACATTAGTTGTCCAAATGCACGAGGAAGGGATGATCAAAGGGAGACCATAAAGATTACAAAAAACAGAAAAATAAATACGTATTACTCAAATGTGCAAGGCAGGGATGATCAAAGGGTGAACATACTGTAAAACATCACATGAAACAGAAAGTAACCACTAGTTACAGAAATGCACCAGGGTGGAACGATCAAAGGGAGAGCAGCGAGTATCCAATACGAGAGATGGCAAGTCAATTCTCATCACCTAAACGCACAAGGGAGGGATGATCAAAGGGTGAACACAAAGATATATAAAACAAAGGGACCGCACAGAATATGACCATTAGTAAATACATAGTGTCAGGGATGCCAGGGGCCATGACCCGGCCGGGACGTCATGAGGGACCGGATGTGGGTCTGTGCCCACCCTGGATCACGTGGGGTTGCCTTCCGGGTTGCTCTGGGGCCACGGGTGAGAGGCATGGAAGCCCTACCCTGTAGGGGCCCGTGGTCACCGCCAGGAGGCGCCCCAATGCCTTGGGGACCTGTTACCTCAGCACTTCCGCCACACCAGGAAGTGCTGGGGGGAAGATTTTGGATGTTACCAGGAGGAGCTGTGGAGGCGGCCCGAAGAAAGGCATTGTGAGGCCAGGACTGTGGTTGTTTTGGGGTTTGTGCACGTGATTGAGGTCTTAGTGACCATTACTTGGTCTGTGTGACCATTTATTGTTAATAATATATTGTAAATAAACGTGTGGTGTTTTAAACAACATGTCCGCTTGTCTGTGTCCGGGTCAACTTCCACAATAGGGAGGGACGATCAAAGGCAGAAGACAAAATATTACAAACAATGGAAAAGAAACACTGCGGTGGGCTGGCGCCCTGCCCGGGGTTTGTTTCCTGCCTTGCGCCCTGTGTTGGCTGGTATTGGCTTCAGTAGACCCCGGGAACCTGTAATTAGGATATAGCGGGTTGGATAGTGGTAGCACTGCTGCCTAGTTAGCCTCGCATTCGCTACCCGGGTTTGCTTTCCCGGGTCCTTCCTGCATGGAGTTTGCATGTTCTCCCCGTGTCTGCGTGGGTTTCCTCCCACAGTCCAAAGACATGCAGGTTTGGTGGACTGGTGATTCTAAATTGGCCTAGTGTGTGCTTGGTGTGTGTGTGTGTTTGTGTGTGTCCTGCAGTGGGTTGGCACCCTGCCCGGGATTGGTTCCTGCCTTGTGCCCTGTGTTGGCTGGGATTGGCTCCAGCAGACCCCCGTGACCCTGTGTTCGGATTCAGTGGGTTGGATAGATGGATGGATGGATAGATGGAAAAGAAATAGAAAGAAAACACAAGCAGCCCAAAAGGCACAATGAAGGGATGATCAAAGGGAGAAAAGGAAGGTTCTGTAAAACTGAAAGTAAACACGTTACTCAGACGCACGAGGCAGGGATGATCAAAGGGTGAACACAAACTGTAAAAGAGCATCTGAAATAGAAGGTAAACATTAGTCGCCGAAATGCACAAGGGAGGGATGATCAAAGGGAGAGCACAAATCATTTCGTGAAAAGTCAGTCAGTCATTGTCCAACCCGCTATATCCTAACACAGGGGTCACAGGGGTCCACTGGAGCCAATCCCAGCCAACACAGGGCAGGAACAAATCCCGGGCAGGGTGCCAGCCCACCGCAGGGCACACACACACACCTTCACATACACCAAGCACACACTTGGGACAATTTAGAATTGCCAATGCACCTAACCTTCATGTCTTTGGACTGTGCGAGGAAACCCACGCAGACACGGGGAGAACATGCAAACTCCACGCAGGGAGGACCAGGAAATGAACCCAGACCTCCGTATTGTGAGGCAGCAGCGCTACCCACTGGGCCACCATGCCACCCTTTTTGTGAAAAGGCAAATAAAAAATGCTGATTATTTAGTTGTACAAGAGAGAGGGATGATCAAAGGGAGATCATATAAGTAAAGTATCATATAAAAATAAAGACTGAAAGTCAGCATTAGCTGCCAACATGTACATGGGAGGGATGATCAAGGGGATGAGCTAAAGTGTCATATGAAACTGAGGGAGAGCAAACATCCGTTATCCACATGCACAAAGGAGAGAGGGACGATCAAAGGGAGAATGCAAGTATCATATATAATGAATAGATCATAAATTCTAGTTACCTAAATGTGCAAGGAAGAGATGAAGAAATGAGGATTAACTGAGTTGTGCAAGAGAGGGATGATCAAAGGGAGAACAGAAAGATTACAAAAGACAGAAAGCAAATACATATCACGAAAAAGATAAGTAGAAAATGTGAACGAGTGAGTTGAACATGTGAGGGATGATCAAAGGGAGAGCATACATGATACATGATATAAGGTATCATTTAAAAAGAGGTGAAACGTTACCAACCCAAATGCATTATGGGACGAAAGAGCAAAGGAAGCACAAATGCACAAGACAGGGATGATCACAGGGAGGAGACAAAGGTGACAACACAGTGTCACTTATGTGCGCTTGGGAGGCAGTCTAAGGGCTCAACTGGGAGTAAGATACAGAAGCCAGGGGTTGATGAATGGTACTGACGCCTTGTCTCCCTTTTCTACAGACCCCCAGAAGAGAAACCCAACTAAGACCCCGCCCCACACCCTCCTGAGGACCTCATTGTTGGCTGAGATCCCACCCCTTCCTGTCCTTCACCTATAAGAACCTACGCCTCCACTCTGTTAGCCAGTCGATGTTTGACTCAGCCCTGTGTGACCACTCAGTTTGTTGCTCCACTATACGGGGTGAACTCCCCAAATCTTTATCTGAGTTTCTGCGCTTATCACTCAAATGCACAAGACAGGGATGATCACGGGGAGAACATACTATAAGGTATCATATGAAAAAAGGTGAAGGGTTAAACATTAGCAACCCAAATGCATTAAGGGATGAAAGCATCCTATAGAGACAGATAGAACGCAAATTCTAGTCACCCAAATGCACAAGGGAGGGATGAGCAAAGGGTGAACATCAAATGTTTTTATAAACCAAATGCAGAAGGAAAGAATACTGAAAGGGAGGACACAAAATTTCCAATAAGAGTACACAACTGCTGCTTTGTCTAAATGCGCAAGGGAGGGATAATCAAAGGGCAAAGCAAGCAGAGTAACACACCAAAACAACAAAAAGTGGGCCCCATCATCTGGACTGGCACTGGTGGGATGGCTTGCCCACTTGCATACCTTTGACACCCCAGTGTTTGTACTCACCAACCATCCCATTCACCCTCCTTTACCTCTCTGGCCACATCACCTTAATGCCACCCCAGGCCCTTTTGCCCCCTCCCACCTGCCTACTTTATAAATTAATTAAAGGGTGAGGCCATCAAAGACGATACACCTTGGCATCACAGTATGTCACATTTCTCTTAGTCCTGGAATATTTATATTTATTGTATAGTGTGCTCGGCTCCTCAGCGTCCTTGATTGATTTACTTGATATGAATTACTGCCAGGCTGAAGAATCTCCCTAGATGGTCTGGGACCACCGTACAGGGGCTCCCTCTGGAGGCCACATGTCTTCCAGCACTCCTTGCTGTCTCTTTTGGCAGCGTTTATACTGCAAGCTCTCCATGACAGGTAGCTGTGCCCCACCTGCCCAAAATGGACATGCTTTACTGACACCTACCTGCCATCCCAAAACTTCCCTTAGCCTTCTGCAGGGCACCCTGCATGCCTGGCATCTCATATACAGGGCACCCTGCATGCCTGGCATCTCATATAACATGAAGCTCTGCCCGTTGTGTTGTGCCATTCCAGCACCCATTCTTAACCCTTATACTGCCTGGCATCATTGTGCCATGTGAAGTGCTACTTGAAACTTTCAGGACTTCTGTTGTAGCTCTTTAAAGGTCACACTTTAACTAAGATACCCTTCGCTGAGCCAAACTAATCCGCGCATTTCCAAAAGAAGTGGATGATGTTAACAAATGTGTTGCACTGGTCAAAAAATGTTTATAAATGTAATAAAAGACAATTAGCTCACATGAAAACAGAAATACGTCATTATCAGAGTCAATGTGGTCATTAACCAATCAAAAATCCAGTTACTGGTACAAAGTCTGAAAGTCCCACCCACTGCCATATAAGGTTAAACCACCTCATCAATCCGCCCTTCACCCCAATCACTAACTCACTTCACCCACTAACTGCATAGGGTGAACCGCCTCGTCAATCAGGTTTAAGCCACCATCACTATGACAAAGCATGAAAGGGCCCCCACTACCATATATGGTGTATCAATCAGGTTTAAGCCACCATCACTATGATAACGTATAACGGGCCCACCCTTTAACATATGAAGTAAAAGCACCATGTCCATCATCCCTTCACCAATGTCACTATGACAAAGTAAGAAAGACCACCTAGCATCAAATGAGGTTAGGCGCACATCAATTATCTCTCGACCCCAATCATCAAGACAATTCTGAAAGCCCCACCCACTAACTGTATCAGGCTAAAGCAATCATCCCCTCACCATCTGCATTATAACAAAGTGTGAAATGCTGGCTGACCACCATGTAATTGTAAAGCGCTTCATCAATCAGCTTCATCACTACTAGAACAAAAGATGAATGACCACCTACTAGCATATAAGGTTAAGTCTCCATGTCAATCATCTCTTCACCACCATCATTATAAAAAAGAGAAAGGGCTGCCTGCTATCCTATAAGGTTAAGGCACAGCACCCCAAGCACCAAAACAAAGTCTGAATGCCCCCCAAAGCCATATGAGGTTGAAGCACCATGTTCATCATCTCATTCCCACCATCACTATGACAAAAGCCCACCCAACACTATACAAGGCTAAGTCACCAGGTTAATCATCTCTTCATCACCATCTCTGTGACAAAATATGAAAGGTCCACCCACTAACATACCAGGTAAAGCAACCATGTCAATCGCTTTTTCACCACTATCTATATAACAAAGAGTGAAAGGTCCACCCACTACCATATAAGGTTAAGTCATCATGTCAATCATCTCTTCCCACCCACTACCATACAAGGTTAAGGCACAGCATCAGTTCTATCTATCAGTCAGCTCTCACCCCAGTCACCAAGACAGAGAATGAAAGGCCCTCCCATTACCAAACAAGGTTGAAGCATCATGTCCATCATCTCTTCATCACCATCATTATGACAAAATATGAAGAGCCCGCCCACTGCCATATAAACTTAGGTCACCATGTCAATCACTTCTTCACCACTATCAATATAACAAAGAATGAAAGGCCCTCCCACTACCATATAAGGTGAAGTCACCATGTCATTCATTTCTTCACCAACATCACTAGAATGAAATATAAAAAGGCCAACTAACTACCATATTAGGTTGAAGCACCATGTCAATCATCTCTTCAGCACCATCACTATGACAAAGTATGAAAGGCCCACCCACTTCCATATAAGGTCAAGTCATCATGTCAATCATCTGTTCACCACTATCAATATAAAAAGGTCCGCCCACTACCATACAAGGCTAAGCCGCTATGCCAATCATCTCTTTATCACCATCTCTTATGACAAAGTATGAAAGGCCCACCCACTACCATAACAGGTTAAGCAACCATGTCAATCATCTTTTCACCACTATCAATATAACAAAGAGTGAAAGGCCTGCCCGCTACCATATAAGGCTAAGGCACAGCATCAGATAGTATTCACCCCAATCACCAAGGCCCACCCACTACCATATGCAAAGGTCAATCATCTTTTCACCACACTAACATACAAGGTTCAAGCACCATGTCCATCATCTCTTCCTCAACATCACTATGACAAAATATGAAGGTCACGCCCAATGCCATATAAAGTTAAGTCACCATGTCAATCATCTCTTTACCAACATCACTAGAACAAAGTAAGGATAAGGCACGGTGTCAATCATCTCTTTACCCCAATCACCAGTACAATGTCTGCCACATAAAGTTAAGACCCTGAGTTAGTCATCTCTTTACCTCAATCACTAAGAAAAGATGGCCAAGACCCACCCACTGGCTTTAGACGGTTAAATCATCTTTTCTCCATATTCATTAGAACAAGGTCTGAAATGCCTGCTGAATATACCATTAAAAGAGTAAAGCACCTCATCAATCAGCTTTTCACCATCATCATTAGGACAAAGGATGAAAGACCACCACCAAGTACTGTATAAGGTTAAGGCACATGATCAATCAGGTATTCACCATCGAGCTCAGCAGAACAAGCCATGGAACAAACTTCAAAGAGACCACGAAGGAAGAGCACTGGGAGGGCTCAGGGGTTATGACAACATTGAAAAAGTGCACCAAAGCAGTTTTGAGTCTGCCATCCTATGGAAGATCTAATCTGTTTAAGATGAAGTTGTCTATATAGTAACCTGAACAGCTAAATTTATATAGGGATCTCCAGACCTGCAGCTCTTATTCGTGATCACACTTCAACAGTTCATCTTTGGCGACCTCAGAGGGCCACTCAAAAACCTGAAGGCTGTGGCTTAGTAGCCACGCCTCTCTCATCGCCATAGGCTTTATAATACAATTCACTTATATAGCTCCTTTACAGATTTGCTAATATAGATGGAGTACTTTGGAGGTGATTTAACACTCGAGTTCATGTGCCTGCGCCCAACTACACCCAAAGTTCACCCACCTTAAAAACAAACATCTCCCTGCGGAGGATAGCCAACGTGTTGAAGCTGCCATCACAGATGTTGGGCTTGGAGCCCGGGTAGATAGGCATGTCTCCGGTGGGTGGCTTTGGTGGCCTCGGGTGCCGGTCCGTTTTTCGTGGATCTAAAGGTGGGTGAGAGTGCTGCGGTGGGATTGTTGGGAGCGGTTTGGTGGGCTGCACTTTATCCGGAGGACCTGAAGGAAAAGAAGAAGGAGAGAGAATAAATAAAGCAAGATGGACTCCTGGTAAATCATCATGCTGATCCTTTAGGTTTTTAGCCAAAGCAATTGTGCTTTATGTAGCGCCTTTCAGAGCACCTGTTGTCAAAACACCCGTCCGTTATCTGACCTGTTTAGATGTGTGAGCCTATCCTGGGAGTGCTGAGCACTTGGAGTGTTACCATGAGGCAGTTAAATAAGCACTTTATATAGCGCCACTCATAGTCAGTCCTCTGCAAAGCATCCATGCATCAGCAGCAGCAGGTCCAAGGTTGGAATCATCAACATCACTACAACAAAGGCCCACCCAATACCATATTAGGCTAAGTCATCAGATTAATCATCTCCTCACCAGCATCATTATAATGAAGAGTGAAAGGCCCTCCCACCACCATATAAGGCTGAAGCACCATGTCCGTCATCTCTTCACCATCATCACTATGACAAAATAGGAAAGGCTCACCCACTATGAAAAAAGGTTAAGGCTCAGCATCAGCAAGCTCTCACCCCAGTCACCAAGGTTGAGGCACCATGTCCATCATCTCTTCACCATTGTCAATATAACAAAGAGTCTAAAGGCTCACCCAATTACCATATAAGGCTAAGTCACTGAGTTACTAATCTCTTCACCAGCATCATTATAACAAAGAGTGAAAGGCCCACCCACTACCATATAAGGTTAAGTCACCACGTCAGTCATTTCACCAACATAACCAGGATGAAGTATGAGAAGGCCCACTAACTACCATATTTGGTTGAAGCACCATATCAATCATCTCTTCAGAAGGTCCAAGGTAGGAATCAGCACTGAATGAGCCGTCACATAGGATTACCAACACACACCCACGCCAACGTGGACCAGTTTAAAGTTAAGGAAGGAAAACCAAAGTATCAAGAGGAACGGCCAGGTGAACACGGGGAGAACATACAAATGCCACACTGTTTCATTGTTCAGGAGTTGTAATGCTACCATGCCTAATCACCGTGCCACTCTGCTGTCTTTCACATGCCTGTCTATCACTTTCTTTCTGATCTCCTCAGACATCTCTCTCCTTTACATCCTGTGCTCCATGGTCAGTGTGGGACTCATGATGACACCAAACAGCAGTGTGACGACTTTTCTCCATTTAAATCAGCTCTGTAAATGTAATGCCTTCTAACAAAAACTGCCCTCTTTTCCTGTATATAGCGCCTTTCCTAATGACTCTCTCCCACACAGCCACTTAGCAGGCACCTTGACTCTTGGCCAGGCTTTCCTCTGATTTTGAATAAAAACCGGCGCTAAAGTCCTTGGGACTTTTCATGATATGAGCAAAAAAAGATAAATGGGAGAGAGCGATGCCCGCACTAAGTGGCATCAATAAGGCGCCGCTGACACAGCTACTCGGGTGCCGCTCCTCTTTAATGCGGCAGAGCAGAAGGACACCTCAGGCTCTGCGCTCCTTCACAATCAGCCGCTGCTGTTTTATGCTATCAGCGGGCCGAATCTGTAACATCAGCAATAAATAAATAAATACCAGTAGCGCTAACAGAAGTGGCCTCGCTCCCCGCAGCAGCCGCATGACGCGCGGCTCACAAGAAAAAAGTAATGATGGGGGGCCTTCAGGAACGCTAACGCAGACAGTTTGCAAGACTTTTCTACCTAATCCACTTTATTTGGATTTCCCGATGAGGCAGCTTCCAATATCAGAACTAAACAGAAGGAAATTAAAAAAAGAAAATGGCAGATTTTCTAGCCCCCCAACCCCACATCCCCCCCTTCCCCGTCCCTCTTGGCTTTTGTTTTGCCGCTCTCCACATCTGTTCACAGCAGGGTTTCCCTAAGAGCAGCGCTGTGGTTGGAATAATGAGAAGCGCTCCAAAGCCGCCGGCCTGCCTGCCATCAATAGCCAGCTCCTGGCACGAGACGCTCCACTCATTTCCTAGCACTGGGCTCTCGTCCCGTGATAATTTAATTAAAATCGCTGACTGAAATGGGCTGTGAGCCTCGAATCCAATGGCCAGTAGGTGTGGGAATGGCTTCCATCTTTACACTGCCCTCGTTGTTCTAGGCAGATTCAAGGAATAGAAAGGTCCGTCTACCCAAACAGTAGCTGCTTCATTAGTGATGACTTCACATTGTCACAGGTGTCCCGTCTACTGGCCGGACACGAGGACGGACTTTAAACATTTGCTTTAATAATGTTACTGGATACTGGAGCATGTGGCAGAGGGGAAATAAACTTCTGTTTGCCTACAGGAATGCAAAGCAAGAGCTCCTCTTATCTCATGAGAACTGCTGGACGTCAGGATGCAATGGACTTTCTTCCCAGGATGACAGCTGTCAATCAAATGGACACTCAAGGGATTTTACGTCTTTGTAATTTTACGTCTATGGTGTACGGAATATCTTCATGGTCATGTTTGGTCTTAAATTAAAGCTAATGCCAGGGTGTATCTCCTTGTGGTAGTTTCTGAAAGATATTTTACTGTTGTTACATATTTGAGAAAAACATTCTATAGTTATGCATAGTAATGAAGCAGATCCCAGGTATGAACTCTCTAGGAAAAGCTGCAGGTTTCCTGAAGTGCGACATGTTTGCCTTCTGGTTAAATTTTATTGTGGCAAATGGAACTGGCGTGAACTGTTTGAAGATTTTATAGCCAAAGAGTCTTGATCTCTGACTAGCTTTAATGTACTGTGGCCTGCAGAGGGCGCTCCTGCTGCCCAAACCTGACACAGACAGACGCAGGACACACACGTTTTATTTCTTTTTTTTTTTTCGTTCTCCACGTGGGAAATGCCTTACCCTGTTTCCTACCTGCATAGCACAATTGAAGCACAACACTGCACTTCTTTCTTTTCCTTTCCCTTCTTTCTCTATCTTCACCTTCACTCCTCCTCCAGAAAGCTTGTCAGTAGTGCCCGCTGGCACCGTCTATACGGCACCCAGAAGTGCTTCAGGTGTCCAACAACCTTCTCCTGGTAGCACTTCTGGGTGTGTCGGAAGTTCTACCACGCGGGGCTTAACAGCACCCATGGAACTCAAAAAGGGCTGCACCCAACTCCAACCTCCATGGAGCCCTGAGGGAGTCCGAGGCACTGCTGCAACTCAGGGGGGGCTTCCATCTATCTGTCGCTCCAGGGGAGGTATGGCTCTGGATATGTTCTCTCCCCCAGTCCTTCCAATATAGAGGCATCCTGGCTGGGTAAGGGTCCTGGCTGTCCGTCACAATTTATAAGGTGTGATGGACAGCAGGCATGGGCTGGCATCCTGACTGGGATGATGCATGATCCAGTACCTGGCTAGGAGGCCACCATACTGAACTGGCAAAAAGAAAGATAGGCTGTTCTCTGCCTTTGCCAGGAGGTTGGCAGTTTGGGCTTTGGTAAACATGTGGACACCTACAGGGCAGGATGAGAGTTGCAGTGCCGTGAGTTAAACCTGCTGGGTCTCATGGGTGCCGCCAGGGAGGGCTGCAGGGATTCATCATCCCTGATTTTCAGGACTTCCATCACACAATGCCCTGCCCAACCGTAAAAAGGAAGTCATCCAGCCTCAACCTGGACAGTCAGAGTCGGGAGAAAGGAAGGAAGGCAACACTCACTGGATGGAGGTGGACAAAGAAGAGAAGGAAGGAAGGAAGGAAGGAAGGAGAATTGGTGAAACCTTACTGAGATATTTTTATAATAAAAAGTAAAACCTCTGTTTTGAATCTGTGACTAGATTTATTGGTTGTGTCCAGGGTATGGAGCTGGGTGGTGCTAGTATATATACATTTATATTTCTAAACATATACGCATATATGTATATATATATATATTGAGGGAAACTAGAATGTCAGGTAGCCCCAAACCACCAAACACAAACACGCAGTGAGTCCCAGGTTCAAATAGAGGATGGTTTATTCGCCAAATCCTCCACAAGCAGCAAAAGCACAAGTTTCTCTCTCCACAATCCTCTTACCACCGCACTGCCCTCCTCCAGTTCAGTCTTGCCCTCCTTCCTCCCCCCTCTGACTTGCCTGGGTGAGGGAGTGCGGTTCCTTTAATTAAGAACCTGGCAGTACTTCCGGTGCCAGGGTCACTGCCCGATGGAAGCACTTCTGGGTCATGTGAACATCCATTACAGCTGGGATCTTGTGTTCCTGAAGTGCCCAGTGACCCCAACAGGGCGGCTCTGCCAGACTACATTTCCCAACATGCCCTGTTGGCTTCCTACTGGGCACTGATATCCAGGGCTGCTGCCATCTAGCGTGCTGGGGGAATACAAAGCCCCAAGTGATATCTTCCCATTTCGTTGGGCTGTCCATCCATCCCTTGTGGTCTTTCCTTCCGGGTCTGAACCCCTTCTCCACCCCGGGCGGGATGCTTATCTGCTTGTTAGGAGTCTCCCAGCTGTGTGGTGTCTTCGAAATTAAACTTGTCGTAGCTTTAATTGTTACGGGACCCCAGATTCTCATAGTATATGGCCCTGAATCGTGTAAATCTATGTTTTGAGCATTGAATAATGCAAACGCGAAAAGATTGTTGTAGATTCGGATATTTTGCCTGTAGTGTTTGTGGATTTCACTTTCACCAAACAACAAATCATTGAATTCTCACGGATAGGCCTCTTCATGAGGAAGAAACACTGCATTTCCCTGATGGCAACAGGAATTAGGCGATCTACAAGTCACTGACTTAAACTTTAAAGCCGATCCAATATCTACATACTACTGTCATATCACCTATGTCCATATATTTGATCTCTTTTCACTGTTCAATATCGCATTGAATTTTGATTCGTGTTTGGAATGACATTGTGACATTACAATGTATAACTTCCGTGAGTGAATGTTGTTTCTTTCTTTACACAAACTGTGTCTGACAATGCTCACACAAATGAGAAACGACTGAACCGTGTGTGCTTATTTATGGACTTCTCCAAATCTCTTTGCACAAAGTCTTCTCACAGGACTTATTTCTCTATGGATTTCACATTCACCAAGCAACAAATCTTTTTTTCCAGATAGGCCTCTTCATGGGAAGGAACACAACTTTTCCTGATTCAATTAGATGAGCTACAAGTCTCTGACTTAAACTTTGCCAAATAATATACCTCCTTCTGTCATATCACCTATGTCCATATATTTGATCTCTTTTCACTGTTCCGTTATTTCACTGAGTAATAATTTCCGTTTATTTATGATCTTTATTATCTTTTATTTGATACTTTCGAATTTTCCTACTTTTATATTCTTTAACTTCCTCTGAATATGTATCACACCAACGTTTCTGAACGTCATTATGAAGTCTTTTATTTCTGACCCCGATTGGACCTACGAGCTTTTCAGTTCCACTTGGTCTGGGCTAATGATTACTTTCCTTATGTTCGGAATCTGCAGTTTTTATCACAGCTGGTGACTTTAATCAGTGTGATTTACGGACTGTACTTCCTAAATACCATCAACATGTGAACATTTCCACCCGTGAGAAGAACACACTGGATCATGTTTACAGCAACATACGAGGTACATACAGGGCTGCATCCCGGCCTCACTTCGGACAATCAGAACACATCTCTCTGTTCCTGTACCCAGCCTACAGACAAAGGCTGAAAGAAACAAACACTATCATCCATTCATCCATCCATCCAATCATTATCCAACACGCTAGATAGATAGATAGATAGATAGATAGATAGATAGATAGATAGATAGATAGATAGATAGATAATCCCAAGGGGAAAGATAGATGTGAAGGCACTATATAACATAGATAGATAGATAGATAGATAGATAGATAGATAGATAGATAGATAGATAGATAGATAGATAGATAGATAGATAGATAGATACTATATTAATCCCAAGGGGAAATATATATATATATACTGTATATCCTAACTACAGGGTCACAGGGTTCTGTTGGAGCCAATCCCAGACAACACAGGGTGCGAAGCAGGAAATAAACCCCAGGCATCTATCTATCTATCTATCTATCTATCTATCTATCTATCTATCTATCTATCTATCTATCTATCTATCTATCAGCCTCACAGACAGTCTACCTGATGATCTCAACACTTTCTACACCCACTTTGAGACGTCAGCACAGAGTGGAGGCACACACAGACACACACACACACACACACACACACACACACACCTGGACCACACAAATCCCCTCCCCTCCTCCAACAGTCTCTTCAGGTCAGGTACACAAATCACTAAAGAAGACCAATCCCTGTAAGGCAGCAGGACCAGACAACAACCCTGGGCGGGCTCTCAGAGCATGTGCCAACAAGCTGGCTGATGTTCTCTCCTCCATCTTCAACCTTTCCCTCAGTCAGCACATCATTCCGTCCTGCTTTAAGACTACGATCATCGTCCCCCTTGCTAAAAAAAGCCCACCCACCTCCCTGAATGACTACAGGCTGGTAACACTCACTCCAATCATCATGAAGCGTTTTGAGAGAGTGGTGCCGGCCCACATTCAGAGCAGCATACCGGACACTCTGGACCCTCTGCAGTATGCCTACCGGCCCAACAGGTCCACCTCAGATGTCATCGCGGCCGCACTACATTATTCCCTCTCCCATTTGGAGAACAAAGACTCCTACATCAGGATGCTCTTTGCTGACTACAGCTCCGCCTTTAACACGGTTGTCCCCCATAAACTGTCTGCACTTGGCCTGCAGCCCACCTCTCTAACTGGCTCCTAGACTTTCTGACTGGCAGGCCCCAGTCTGTCAGGACTGGTAATAGGATTTCAGCCACCATTATCACAAACACAGGGATGCATACTCAGCCTCATCCTCTACACACACCCTGTTCACCCACGACTGTGTCGCCTACCACAAAGATAACATCATCCTGAAGTCCGCAGACGACACCGCAGTGATAGGACGCATCACTGGTGGGTATGAGGCGGCCTACAGGAGGGAGGTGGACAGTCTGGCATTAAGGTGTAAGGATGACAACCTCACCCTCAACACAGACAACATGAAGGAGATGACAGTGGACATGAGGAAGTAGAGGAGACTTCACCGGCCACTGTTTATCCGAGGGATTGAAGTGGAGAGGGTGAGCAGCATTAAATACCAGGATGTTTACTTCAATGAGGACCTCACTTGGACACTTAACACCACACAGCTGGTCAAGAGGGCTCAACAGCGGCTGTACTTTCTGAGGAGGCTGAGAAAGTCTGGTATGTCGACTGAGATCCTCGGCAACTTTTACAGCTGCATTGTTGAGAGCATCTTGACCAGCTGCATCACCATGTGGTACAGCAACACCACTCCTATGGACCGCAAACTCCTGCAGAGAGTGGTGAAGACTGCTGAGACGTTCACCAGGACCGCACTGCCATCTCTGTACAGCATCTACAACTGCAGAGTCCACAGGAGAACTGCCTCGATCCTCAGGGACCCCCAACAATTGTTCACACTTCTACCCTCAGGCAGGAGGTATCCATCCATCCATCCATTATCCAACCCGCTAAATCCTAACTACAGGGTCACGGAGGTCTGTTGGAGCCAATCCCAGCCAACACAGGGTGCAAGGCAGGAAACAAACCCTGGGCAGGGGCACACACACCATGTCCCTGACAGCCTCAGCACACAGTGCTGGGAAGAAGACCAGGGACACCCGGATCGCTTCCGGGTGCGCAGCTGGCACTTCCGCCACACTTGGGATTGCTGGTGGAAGCTAATCTGGAGGCACCTGGAGCACGTCTGGGTGTGTATAAAAGGGGCCGCCTCCATCCAATCAATGGCTGGAGTCGGGTGGAAGAAGGACAGAGCTTGGGAGGAGAGGCGTGGAGGCGGACCTGAGAGGCAAAGACATCAAGGAAAGAGGACTGGACTTTGGGGGAGTTTTGGGGTTGTGTGCTTCACTTTTGTAAATATTATTGTAAATCAACGTGTGTGGGTTGGAACCAACAATGTCTACCTGTCTGTGTCTGGGCCGAGCTCCACAATATACACACAGTATCAAACACACACACACATATATATATATATATATATATATTACATATATACATTACATTCATAGTTCTGAATCACAATCTTATTATTTAGTCCCCTGAGTTGCGATAAACAGTTATTAGATATGTCATACAGTATATATATATTGTCAGGGATGCCATATATATATAGTTATTAGCCAGGATACGGAATATCAGAGCCCTGCCTGGATCACGTGAGGTTTGCCTCCCGGGTTGCTTTGGGAGCCACGGGTCAAGGGCATGGAAGCTTTTCCCTGTAGGGGCCCGTGGTCACCGCCAGGTATATATGTCTTAGAGACTTGTTGCCCCAGCACTTCCGCCACACCAGGAAGTGCTGGGGGGAAGATTTATGATGGCGCCCGGAGAGCAGCCAGGAGGACAGCAGGCACTTCCGCCCGCTGGGGCGTGCCAGGAGGAATGCCGGGAACACCTGGGGCTCATCCGGGTCCTCTATAAAAGGGGCCGTCTCCATTCATTCGAGGCTAGTCGGGTGGAAGAAGGACGAGGCAAGAGGATTTGGGGAGGCGGCCCGAAGACAAGGCATTGTGGCCAGGACTGTGACTGTTTTGGGGTTTGTGCGTGATGAGGTCTGAGTGATTGGCTGGGGTATATACCTATTATTAAATATTTTGTATAATAAGCGTGTGGTGGTGTTTTAAAAATATGTCCGCCTGTCTGTGTCCGGGTCAAGTTCACAATATATATATATATGTATATGTACAGTATATGTATATGTATATGTATATGTATATGTATATGTATATAATTAGATATATCCGCCTTAATAAAAGGTCAGGTGTCTGTTTGCTACTGTGTCTCCGTGTCTGTCCGGTTGCTATGTCTCTGGCATTCCAACAGATGGCGTATCACAAACATTTGTACCAACAGCAAACTGTAATTGCCTTTCCAACAGAGAGCACATTACAAACAAAGAAATATTTTTTTTTTACTGTGTATTTTTGTAATGTGCCATCTGTTGGAATGACAAACGCAAGGCATTTTATTACTACATGAATTACAACATAGATTCCAATAGACGGTGCACTGCAGATGTTTAAACTGAGGTCTACGTTGATTAATTAGATTGAAACCCCTCTTATATGGGTAGCACAGTTAGTATATATAAACACACACACACACACACACAAACGTTTTTGATGCTGTATCGCTCTCTAAGGTTTCATCCTTTGTAAAATCTGCTCCATCAGAATGATGAATGTCTGCCTCCTGATCCCACTTCTCCTCAGTAATGGGCTGCCACCTAAACTCATGGCAGACGAGGCTCTGGCACTCCTTCAGACATTCCAGCTACTGTGATGGCCCCCCTGAGAACCTCCCAGGTACCCACAAGTCCGTGGCCTTTAGCAGGATCTCAGACAAGCTATAAACTTGACTGGCAAAGCATCGCACGCGCATCATAATTAATAGATGGGAATGTACAGCAGAGCTGAGGTGTCGGCTCCCTGCAGCCCTTTCACTTTTCATTTACATTTGCATGGCGATCGTTAGTCCAAGCCCTCCAGCTATTCATTGTCATTTGTTTTTTTTCTGAGCTTCCTGTGAGGACAAAGTTACGTCCTAAAACGGTCTTTCCAATGAAGCCTTTTAGGTTTCACCGTCTCCCCTGCCTCTTCAGCCTGCTGTGACGTTCAGCTTGGAACGATGCAGTGTGCCTTGATGTCACATGCCATAAAATCCTGCCAATATCCGAGTCACAGTACGGGTCAGCCCACAGCGGAAGGACTGCTTCCTTTTCCTTCAAAGTGAACCTTTTCTAAAGGGGTCATTGCAAGGTGCTTTTAGAGCAGAAGTCAGATTAAGAGTCTCACAGACTAAGAGCTCTGGGTTCAAATGCTGTCACCAGGCTGTCACTTGTGTTCTGGTTTTAGTATCAGGCTGCTATGAAAGAGGAGCACAAGGTATCCTCATCTGGTTTGGGATGTGTGAATTTCCACAGGTGAAGTAAGCAGAGGTGGGCTTCACAATGGGGACGTTTTGTACTGATAGTCCATTTTTGATTAATTTAAGTACACGGTGACACGAAGGTTAGTGTGACTACCTCATATATCCAGGCTTCAATAACAAGGATAGGCACTTTCTGTGTGCAGCCTGCATGTTCTCCCCGTATTTGTAGGTTTATTAGGTGCGGCCCAGGGTGGACTAAAGTGCAGGTGCAGTCACTAAATCAGGGGTGTCCAATTTTGGTCCTGGTAGGCCGCAGTGGTTCATTCTAACCATCTTCTTCATTAGTGAGCCGTTTTTGCTGCTGTTTTGCCTTTTTTCAATTGACGTGACTTGGACCCCTTAGTTGTTTTCTTTTTCCTAAATGAGCAGCCAAACAATAATGAGACACAAAACAAAACCAGCTAACCTGAAAATAAAGAAAGGTGAGGGTCTCGGTGATGTTGGTCTGCTCGAGTCACCAAAACATCTTGACGGTGGTCTTAGAAAAAACAGAAAATCAACAGTCTGCTGTGGCAGAAGGAGAGCAGCGACAAGTCCTGATATTCAATAACAGCTTCAATTAACAGCAAGAATGGGCTTCTCATTAAGAAACTGGTTGGAGTGAAACTGGCCGGAGAATGAAATCCCAGTTTAGCTGGTCATCTGTTGGCTCGTTTCACGTCTCATTTCTGTTTATTGAAGAAACAAATCAATTCAGAGGACTGAATCCTTAAAAACAGGGCTATGAACATGAAGGGAAAAGGAGTTAATTAGCAGTGAACCAGCTCTTTACCCTCATGGGGATCCTGGAGGGGCTCATGGGAAATTCCCAGTGGGTCTACATATGTTTTGTGGACTTAGAGAAGGCTTATGTTCCTTGGGGGATTTTGTGGGGGGTTTCCAGGGCCCCTAATATGGCCTGCATAATCGCAATGTCCGCATACTCAGACAAACATCAGCACGGTGCTCGGCGCATGTGCTGCTCCACCACTTATGAAGTTTGTCATTTTCATGGACAGGATATCAAGACGCAGCAAACGAGGGCAGGGTGTCCAGCTTGGTGGTCTTAGAATCGTGTCACTGCTTTTTTTAAATAGATGACGCGTCCCTGCTGGCTTCATCTGGGTGTGAATCCCAACATGCATTGGGACAGTTGACGGTCAAGTGGGAAGCAGCAGATCAGCACATCCAAATCTGAGGCCATGGTCCTCGGTAGGCAAAAGGTGGGCTGTCCTCTCCGAGTGGGTGGTGTGTTGCTTCCTCATCTGGCGGAGTTTAAGTTCACGAGTGTGGGGAAGAGGGATGCGCAGGCAGCAGATATCCAAACGTAACGCTGTCAGCCCTTCTAAACATATAATACACTGCCTTGGCCCCCCGTGTCACAGTTACGAATCCTCAGCTGGTGGCAATTCTTGGCTTTTTCAGTCTAATTTCCTGTGCTTGGCACAGACAGCTCAACCGCCGCTCTGCCCCTGAAGAACTGGATGAGCCCCCCTTTCTGCTAAATGTAAACTTGTCACAGCGGCGGCGTCATACGACATTTTCTTAACTCTTTAACGATAAGAGACCTCCAACTGAGATGGCATCTGGGACCCCTAGGTCACCTACCGTATATTTTCTGGATACCCTGCAGGTCATCGTTGGGCAGCTTGAAAATGTCCGTTTCCATGTACTGGTAGAAGGGAGCCATTATGGCAGTGGGGTCATTGGAATGTTCAAGGCCTAAGGCGTGACCGAGTTCGTGGACCGCAACCAGAAACAAATCGTTTCCTGTTGAAAGAGAAGAGAAGGAAAAAAAATAAATCAGATGAATGAATGAAAGGAAGGAAGAAGGAAGGAAGGAGAGATCCAAATAAGCGCACACTACAAATTGTTTCCGATCTTTTTGGATAACGAGGCGCCCCACAGGAACAACACAGTGGGATTGAAGCCATACATCTACAAAAAAAGGGTGGGCCTCTACATCGTAGATTAAGACCCCGGAGCTCGAATCCCATATCTGGAGTGGAGTCTGCATGTTCTCCCCAATTCCAGTGTTCAGTCAGGTCAGTTAACGACTTTCATCTGACCCTGCACTGGACTGGCATCTCAATCAGGATTTTTTTGAGTGGCACAGAATTGAATGGAAATTTATTAGGGTTAGGTTTAGGGATTGGACCTCCCTTTTGTCCTCAGTTCTTCCTGGCATGGATTCCTCAAGATGTTGGAAATACTCCTTTGAGATTCTGGTCCTCCATGACATCATGCAACTTCAACAGATTTGGCAGCTGCACATCCAAGATGTTAATCTCCCATTCTGATGTCCTACTATAGTGTGCCCCGGGAAGGCCTCTGAAGAATCCTGAACTCATTGTTAACGTTTACAGAACCAGATTGAGGAGGTTTTGCTTTGTGACGTTGCGCTTAATCAGACTGCAAGTAGCCATTAGATGATTGTGGCCATGAAGCTGGTCAGGCCAGACTATACCTTGACACCACCATCGCCAACCTGGACTGCTGAACAGGGTCGTCTTAACGCATGGGCACGCTGGGTAGTTTCCCCACAGGCATAGGGACGCCATGCTAGTCTATGTATGTTGTGACTTGCTGTCAATAGATAAATACTCTACTATACTAAACTAGAAATATGTGTCATTGTGTTACAAGTAGACATCTGATTTAGTATCACGG
Organism: Polypterus senegalus; assembly: GCF_016835505.1. Lineage (NCBI taxonomy): Eukaryota > Metazoa > Chordata > Cladistia > Polypteriformes > Polypteridae > Polypterus > Polypterus senegalus. The sequence continues at coordinate 3,964,584 of NC_053158.1, read as the reverse complement.
TCACCTCTGTTACCTCACGTGTCTGTATGTCTACGGATCTCACGCACGACATCACGTAAATGCATCAGTGTTAATGTCACTAGTCAATTCTCTGCACAGAAATTTCGCAAATGTTTGTGTTGAACACTTGATCTATACTAATAAAAGGCAAAGCCCTCACTGACTGACTGACTGACTGACTGACTGTGACTGACTGACTGACTGACTCATCACTCAGTGACTGACTCACTGACTGACTGACTGACTCACTCACTCATCACTGACTGACTGACTCACTGACTGACTGACTGACTGACTCACTGACTGACTGACCGACTGACTCATCACTAATTCTCCAGCTTCCCGTGTAGGTAGAAGGCTGAAATTTGGCAGACTTACTCCTTACAGCTTACTTACAAAAGTTAAGCAGGTTTAATTTCGGAATTCTACGTAACGGTCATAACGGTCGATAACGGTCGACAACGTCAGCCATGTTGAACTTTCTTATTTATGACCCCATCTTCACAAAATTTGGTAGGTGACTTCCCTGCGCTAACCGAAACCGATGTACTTACTTATTTTGATGGCATGATGCCACTGTCGGCCGCCATATTGAACTTTCCAACGTCACTAATTCTTCAACTTCCCGTGTAGGTAGAAGGCTGACCCCATCTTCACGAAATTTGGTAGGCGGCTTCCCTGCGCTAACCGAAACCGATGCACATACTTATTTCGGTGGTATGACGTCACTGTAGGCCACCATATTGAACTTTCCAACGTCACTAATTCTCCAACTTCCTGTGTTGGTAGAAGGCTGAAATTTGGCAGGCTCATTCCTTACAGCTTACTTACAAAAGTTAAGCAGGTTTCATTTCGAAATTCTACGCGTAATGGTCATAACGGTTGACAACGTTCGCCATGTTGAACTTTCTTATTTATGGCCCCATCTTCACGAAATTTGGTAGGCGGCTTCCCTGCAGTAACTGAAACCAATGTATGTACTTATTGTGGTGGTATGATGCCACTGTCGGCCGCCATATTGAACTTTTCAACGGTCTTTGTTACTTATGGGCCCATCTTCAAGAAATTTGGTATGCGGGTTCCCAACGCTAACTGAATCCTACTTACGTACATATATACGTCCATAGCCTGCAGCTCGGTCACCGTGTGAGGCGGCGTTGGGTCCCCCATCCCAACACCTCCCACGTTGTTGGCTGCCTGCCTATATAAGGCCGTCCGTCGCTCCGGTCTCTACATTCCCTTCCTTGCTTCGCCACGGGATTCACGTCTCCCTGCTGATAACTACAGCCTTTTTATTTAATCCACGGCTTCTCCACTGTTTTATTGTTCGTTTATTACGATTATAGTTATTGTGTAGGTATTTTAGACTTACTTTACATTGTTCAGGTACCCATTTCCTTTATCATTCCAACCGTACCCCATTAACATGTCTATCGAGGTGATCACCATCGATCAAAGAACTGTCACTTACCGAGTGGTTTCCATGCCGGAGATGGCACCTACCTTTTCCATTCTCTGTGTTACATATTGCACGGCCATATCAGGCTCACTCTTGATATCCGGAGGAACATTGTGTCTTATGTATTGAATGACTGGGACAGGTTCAAGGTGTGGACTGATGACGGTACAGGAGATAATTAGACTACACAGGAGCACTAGAAGAGTGAAATGCTTAAGCCCTTCACCTATGGTTCTGCATGTGAGTTGATGGCTGCGCTGAATTGTTCGGTTGTCGCTTTCAAGTGTACCGAAATGGCCAAATATTTTACACCTTTCGACAACCGCCAATGCCTCTTAAACATCTTAGATTGACAGGTGACGATTTCAGTAGTGGACACTTTGATGTTTATGAATGTTTAAACTCTCAAAAGCTGGATGTGAAGTTATCGATGAAACCGGTTGTGTGCTTACAACGCTTGACAGATGCCGAATGTCACTTCAACACAAGTCCTACAAATACTGTCGTAATTGAAACAAACCATGAAACTCAAACCGATTATGACAGCAGCAATCCAAGCTGTGAGATTTGAGACAAGATTACTGTTCACATGGCCAACTGTACGTTACATGCTCAAGAGTAAGCTCAGCGCACAGCTTGGTCATATTACAACCAGAGGGCCAAACTGACAACGTGGTATACAAAGAGATCCTTAACAAATAATTATTGGTATATTTTCCCTCAGTTTAAAAAGGTTTAATTTTCTTCTTAATAAAAATTTAAGGCAGCACTTCGCCGCTGCGAAGCGCGGGTATTTTGCTAGTTAGTGATAAATAATTCACAGTCATTTCATTAGAACAACATTAGAACAATCGAGATGAGAATTCAGCCCAACAAAGCTCACCAGTCCTCTCCACTTATTTCTTCTAAGTCGAGTTTTGAAAGTCCCTAAAGTCCTCCTGTCCACCACACAACTTGGTCGCTTACTCCAAGTGTCCATCGTTCTTTGTGTAAAGAAAAACTTCCTAATGTTTGTACGAAATTAATCCTTCATTTTCCAGCTGTGTCCCCATGTTCTTGATGATGTCCTTTTGGTAGCCTGGAGACCAAAACTGCACCCAGGACTCCAGATGAGGCCTCACCAGTGTGTTATAAAGCCTGAGCAGAACCTCCTGTGACTTGTACTCCACACGTCAAGGCGCTATATAACCTGACATTCTGTTAGCCTTCTTAATAGCTTCTGCACACTGTCTGGAAGTTGATAGCTTAGAGTCTCCAACGACTCCTAAATCCTTCTCATAAGGTGGACTCTCGATTTTCCGACCGCCCATTGTGTATTCAAACCTAATATTTTTTCTTCCTATGTGCAATTCTTTACATTTACTGACATTAAATTTCATCTGCCACAAATCTGCCCAAGCCTGTCTGCTATCCAAGTCCTTCTGTGACGATATAACGGATTCCAAATTATCTGCTAATCCACCATCTCGGTATCATCTGCCAACTTAACCAGCTTGTTACTTATATTCCTATCTAAATCATTTATAGATATTAAAAATAGCAACGGGCTGGGATTGGCTCTAGCAGACCCCTGTGACCCTTTAGTTCGGATATAACGGGTTGGATAATGGATGGATGGATGGACGGATGGTTGAAAAATAGCAGCGGCACCAGTGCCGACCCCTCCTGGTCACCACACTTAACATCGGCCAATTCTGATGAGGTTCCTCGCACCATAACCCTCTGCTTCCTGTGTCTGCTCCCATCAACACACCACACACCCTGAACTGCCACTTCTTTTAGTTTGATGCCCACCCTCTCATGTGGCATCTTATCAAATGCTTTCTGAAAGTCCACATCAATAATATCATGAGCTCCACTTTGATCGTAACCTTTTGCCGCCCCCTCATAGTCATTTCATCCTGTGCCATCTCCGCCTGTATGGTTCTATCGTACAAACACTTGTGTGGATTCATCTTTGCTGTACAGAATGTTTTTTAACATTTAAACGCTGATTTTGTAGGAAGTACCAATACAATAAATATACCGTATGTTTCATTTTATTGACCGTTTACATTTCTATTCCTGTGAGCTGTTGTGTAGGTAGGGGGTCCCAATTTACTGCTAATGCTGTTAAGACGGCCCTGCTGCTGAAACAAGGAGTGTTCACGCTGTTGGCGCCAAACTGACTTCATCTATAAATCCCGACTTTTGCGTGGAAAGCTGCGCATGCCCATTTATTGCCTCATATTTTTGTAAATGTGACACCGGGACTTTGGGGACCGTCAGATCTTGACTAGACGTCATTTTGGTGAATATGATAAATAAATGCGTTGGACTGAATGGCCTCTTCTCATCACCACTGTCCCAATGTACTAATTACGGTAACCACAAGGGGGCACCACTGAGCCCCAAACCACAGACACAATGCTACCCAATACAATTCTGGGTTTTTATTTGACACCAAGACTTTATGGAGAGAAGCACCAGGCACTCTTTTTAAACTGAACACGGGACAGTTTCTGATGTCCCGGGGATGGTCATCTGGAGCACTTCCAGGTCGGGCAGTCATTTTCCCCAACACTACTCCCTTATGGCATTCAAAGACCCAGACAGGGTTATACTTCTGGACTTCCAAGTCCCACGCCACATCTCAACTGGAGGAACACGGGCACCAGTCGTGGAGGGAAATGAACCGCACAGCTCCCGGCACTCACGTTCTCCCAGTCCATTTATCATCACTCTCTCCATCCCAGGATGAGGAATACAAGTTGTTTACTCCCATTGCCCTTCCATTATGGCCTCTGGTCTGGCCATCCTCCATCCCAGCTGGGACGTCTCTCCATCCTCTCAGGTTTGACTCAAACCTTACGTCTTCCTTACCTGAGAAATCTCAGAATGTTTGTCAGGACAAAACACAGTGAAATTTTCAATTGACGTTCAATGCACGGATAAACACTGTGGATGCTAGGTGGCACTGTTGCCCCTTTAAACCCAACAGACAGACGCTCTGGACACCGCCCCTTCCAGACTTTTCTAGAGGTTTGTCTGACTATTTAAAGGACTGTTGGGACTTTGGAGTAATCGACATTCTTTCCAAATTCAGAAATCTTTTCTAGATGACTGGAGCAGGAGAAGACTCTGAAGAGCTGCTGGTGCCTCCCTAACCCGAGAACCCTCCATTAGTTGGTCTGCTTCAAGCCGTCTCGTCTGTTGTACCATCATCCCACACGACTTTTGTTTGTGTTGTTTATTAAGTGGGACCACCCAGCTGGTGCTCCAGTATTTGAAGTGGATCTGCTATGTTGTCCGCATTGTAGGTGGTGACCAGAAAATGCAGGACCGCTCGGGTGACATCATTCTCCAGAAAAGACTGAAGGACACGGAGGACGACAAGACGATAGCAGAAATGAGGAGGCTGTCACCTTGATGACTTCATCCAAACACAGAAGCCTTAAATGGCACATTCCTTAGCGGGGGAAAGGTTCTGCGATGTCCAAACTATCATCCGACAGCCATTAAAAAGAGCCATATCCTCAAAGCAATTGGTGAAACTTCAGGACCACCGGTCGAAATAACAAGACCAGCACATCAAGTCGTCAAGTTGTGACATTTTGAACCCCCTTCCCCACCCCCCCTACTCAACTTTTCACTCACCATCATGGTTTGGGTTTCCGAGGGTCCACGGTTCGTCTGAGTCAAAGTGGGTGTCCCCCCCGATTCCAGGTCCTGGAAAGTAGGCGTGCGCTAAGAATCCCCCTTCTCCGTCGAAAGGAGAGCTGTCTCCGTGGAAGCCTGACGCGAAGATGATTGTAATGTCCACATCTCGCTTCCCGTTCTCTAGCTCGCTGTAGGGCACCTCTTCGAACTTCAGGGGCGTCACATTCTGCCAGACGTCAAAGGCCCGGCGAATGGCTTTGCGGGTTTCCGTTTCTCCGACTTTGGGGGTGACGTTCTTTATACTGCGTGGAGAACAGAAAGCAAACAGGCAAAGCATGACTAAAGTGAATGTGATGGAATGTACAAGGGTTAAATCAGAACGTAAATGCAATTTGAAAACTGTGCGGTAACCGCAACGGATAGACGCGGACGCAATATAACACGTTTGTGATGGCTTACGGGGAGTCCAAACACACACAGCATGGCGCGCTACTGCTGGTCTAGTCGAAACCAAGGGCAAATGAACATGGACACCCCGCTGCGGGATTGCACTTTGAACAACACGTTGTAGAATTATGAATAATCCCCCCTCGTCGGAGAATCGTGGATGGTCTCCAGAGGCCAGTGTGGCAGTAATCGAGGAAGACGCAATAATCAACTCCTCCATGGGTTTGAAAACCACCTGACCAGCTATATCGACTGGTACTGTGTTGTACATGGCGCCCTCTACTGGACATTTGCTGTACTGTACTAGCATGTTGGAGTCGCCAATGGACCAACATTGACTCGTAACTCAGTGGCAACAACCTGCGAGCCAAAATGGGGTCCGTAGTTTAAAAAATACTGATATAGACGAGCATCGCCATCGCCCACTCAATCGATTTGTATTTCATTTAGCGCCTCTCAATGAGATTTCAACCCAAAATGATTTTTGAAGACCCGTGCAATGTCACCGATAAAGAAAGAGACAGCAGCAGGACACCCCAAGAAGGAGACACTCCCTGCAATTTAGGCCTGGGGGGGTTCACTCCTGACCAAAGTGCTTGGGGGACTCCCTGAAATTTAGATCGGGGGGGAGGTTCACACATGACCAAAGTACACGGGGGTATCGCGGCCCCTCTGGGCACCAGCAGGGCCCACTGAAGGTCATGGAAGACGACGAGACTCGAGGGAACAGCAGAAATGAGGAGGATTTGACTCGACGCACCCTGGAGTTCTTCAAGAATTGGATTGAAAAGCAACGAGGGAGCCTCTGAAGCCAGATAAGGCCGACTTAAGATCTTAAAATGCAGCGTCGCGCGCCTCACTTGAACTTTTGTGTCTCTTTCTTCCTTTTTTTTATCATCCCCCTCGCAGCTTCCAAGGATTGAAGACTAAGCTTCCAGACGTGCCATCCAGTCAGCAATCCATCACTCAAGATCAGCCCTTTCCCCAATTTACATTTCATTTGACAAAAGCTAAGCCGAGATAAAATTAAAAGAGACCCGAATTCAAATGGCTTGTTCAGTCCTTATCTGCCGCTGCTGCAGACATCAATCACCGTTAAATATTGGGCCGGGGGCCTTTTTCCTTTTTCTCCCTCGCACTGTTAATGTTATTGAAATGAACGTTTCACCTCTGGACAAGTACGGTTTTAATTCTTTGCCGTCATTTCCTTGGAGACACTTGGCAGTCATTTATTAATCACTGCGTCCCGCGAATTACAATTTAAGTTCCATAAGCTGGTCACATGGCGCCTGCTACTGGACACTCACTTTACTGAAATGAGAATCAAAGTGGTAGCATTAAGGAGTTGCCAACGGATTCATAAAATTCCAAATATAGACTGTCACTGTGTTGTACATGGCGCCCACTACTGGACATTCGCTGTCTTATGCCGAGAACCACTAAGCTAGCGTGTTGGAGCCATCCATAGATTTAGTAAAATTCCAAATACAGACTGTCACCTTACTGTACCGCACATGGCGCCCACTTCTGGACACTTGCTGCATTGCACCGAGAATCAAGGCTACAACATTTTGGAGTTGCCACAGCATTTAGTAAAATTCAAGATATAGGCTGTTGCCAGTTGATTTAATCAGATTTCAAATACAGGCTTTTACTGTGTTGTGAAAGGCGCCCACTACTGGACATTTGCTGTACTGCATTGAGAATCAAGATACTAGCACTTGGGGTTTGCCAATGGATTTCACGAAATTCCAACAGCAGACTGTCACCTTACTCTGTTGTGCATGGCGCCCACTACTGGACACTTACTGATGTGCAATGAGAGTCAAGGCTGTAACATTTAGGATTTGCTAACTGACTCAATAAAATTCCAAATATAGACTGTTACTGTGCCTTGGCATTCATGGTGCCTACTGACGGGCATTTGCTGTACTGTACTGAGAGCCACAGTACTAGCATTTGGGAGATGCCAACGGATTCAGTCAAATATCAGATATAGAGAGTTACTTTAATGTACTTTTACACAGCGCCCACTACTGGGTACTTACTATAGTGTATTGAGTAGAAGTTGCCAACTGAAATAAAAATTCTCATGGTGTGTACTTACTTTTCACACAACTATATATTTCAATTAAAACCCAAATCTCTCTGCAAGCCTATAAGGCACAAAATGGAGGATGTCCAATGACACTTTTCTTCAGTTTTAGGAATTACAGAACTTTTTAGGGATAACATTCAGCAGCAGGACACCATGTAGATACAATAAAAATGAATCTGGTGAAAGAAATGAATGCATGGAAACATTAGAGAGAAAAAAAAAATGCAGCCGGCGAGCTCGTTCAAGATGATCCATTCTCATGCTTGGAAGAAATGCCTGAATCAATATTTAGACAGCGGTGACAAATGAATTGTCAATGGCGAGCGCTCACAAGGCTGCCGACGATCCCTCATGCTGTCTGTCGCAGTGAGCGCGGCTGATACATCGATGGTCGGGGACAAATCTCTACCTGTAAGTGATATCTTTGTGTTGCCATTTCTGTCCCGTCAGGGCGTAGCGCCTTCTCCGGACGTTGAATTTGGAAACGCCGCCTACTTGATCGGGAACTCCGCATCGGGGCTTCTTCATCCAGCTGTGGGAATTAAAAGCAGAGTTGGAAAAGTTAGCATGGAAGAAAGAAAGAAAGAAAGAAAGAAAGAAAGAAAGAAAGAAAGACTTGTTCTGCAACAACAAACCACAGCATTGAATCCTAAAGAAAACATTCTTAACAATCCAACTTTACCTCATGTACTGCATCTTTGGTCTTATAGCACTTAATCAGTCTAACAACACCAACTCAGAAACAGTAGGGGTGCTATGGAAAATGCAAATAAAAACAGAGAGCAGGGACTGGGCTATGATTATATTGCAATTATTTTAAAGGTTTTTTAGGCCACTGAATGCAATTCAAGGATTATTTTTGTAGTTTCTGAGTTCTTTGAGAAATGGCACTATATAAATGATAGATAGATAGATAGATAGATAGATAGATAGATAGATAGATAGATAGTGTGAAAGGCACTATATAATATAGATAGATAGATAGATAGATAGATAGATAGATAGATAGATAGATAGATAGATAGATAGATAGATAGATAGATAGATAGATAGATAGATAGATGATAGTTTGAACTAACAGAGGAGTAGTAATGCACCGAAATGAAAAAAGCCAAAAACCAAATTTCCAATTATTTTTGCACATTTGTGTTTGAGCCATTGTGCTGTATCAGGCTAAGCTTCAATCTTTTTACTTATGCTTATCAATGAAATCAATGTACAGTAGAACCCCGATTATCCAATCTAATATGGACTGATGCCTCCTCGGAGAGCTGAAAACTTGAAAACAGAGAGCGATTTTTGCAGTTTTCTCGCCCAATAAGGTTATTTTAGATTGTTGTCATCAAAGGTTGTGGTTTTTGGGCTACTTTTTAAAAATCAACTTGGTAATTGGGGCTATTTTTCAACCTCCCTCCAATTAATTTTTACTATATTTTTCATCCATCTGGTACCCATTCCCTGCTATTCACACTTGTAAATGTTCTTTACTGTCTCGAAACAGCCATCAAATGCCAGGCTACACTACGGTTAGGATTAGGAGTGTGGGTGGAATCTTTATCTCATACGGCATCTTGTGACTGACGTTGTGGGTGTTCCATGATGTTGTGGGCATTACACGACATACATCATAACTATTGTGGGTGGAAGTTAGAATCATTTCCAAAATCTTCCACAATGTTCACTAGAGGGGGAAACCATCAAACCCAGCTGGAATAAAAGGCAAGCTCAGGGTTTTTATAAAATGCCTTGAAGCAGAATGAAGCCCAATGGGGCACAAAATGCAAGAGAGTCGCCAAAGCAATGATGCAATCTGAGAGCGAAGAAAGGATCCCAATGTAGAATCCATCAATCAAGGTCATAAACAGAGTCCAGATTCCAAAATCCAGAAAAAAATCAGAGAATAAACACAAGAGATGTCACCAAACCACAAATGCATAAAAATCATAGGACCCCAGGTAAAAAAGTGCACTGGGGTCCCTGTTTAACTTAAAATAATTTTATTCATAATAAACTTAAAAATTTTGAATTATATTAAACTAAAATATGCCAGAGCAAAGTCACTGATGACATCATCAAATGATAAACTGCGCGTTTGTCACTTTCTATGCACAAAACAGAAACATACATTGGCATCAAACACATCATGGGTAATGAATGAATAAATCGGACCCTGCAGCTGCATGAATAAAAAATTTGCCATGATATATTTTATTTTGGTGAACAATTCAGGTAAATTACCTCTCTCAGTAAGTGAAAGTGGGTCAAAAGTTGCAAGAGACTTTAGTAAAGTGTGTGATGTAATACTTGGACACAAAACTTTTTTTATGTAAAGCAAAAATATTTTCAAATATGAATGTATTACCATTTGAACGTCAAATGGAAAATTGCGATTATCTCGAAAACCAGACATTTTTCGAAAAAATGGAAAAAGACAAAAAATACTTAGTATGTGGTGCTTTACCATAATAGGATGTGAAATTATAAAATTCCAATACTTTCCCTACTCTTTCTATACGAGAAGGTCACGGAGGTCTAAGAACATTAGAACACTCTAGACGAGAACAGGCCATTCAGCCCAACAAAGCTCGCCAGTCCTGTCCACTTATTTCTTCCAAGAAGATATCAAGTCGAGTTTTGAAAGTCCCTAACGTCTTACTGTCTACCACACTACTTGGTTGCTTATTCCAAGTGTCTATCGTTCTTTGTGTAAAGAAAAACTTCCTAATGTTTGTGTGAGATTTACCCTTCACAAGTTTCCAACTGTGTCATCAAAAGCTCAATATCAAATTTTTGGACGATTCCAATACTTTCCCCACACATCGTATACGAGAAGGTCATGGAAGTCTAAAACATCAAGATTTATCAAAATTCTCGACACCGAATTTTTGGATGATTCCAATACTTTTCCCTATATTTTGTATGCAAGAAAGTAAAAAAGGGCTTAATGAGGTCAGAAGCACGAGATACTAAATCGTATTAAAAAATAAAATTGATAACATTCTGCCGTGACGAGGAGGTCATAAGTGTCAGACGTCCTTTTTACTTATTTTACGTGTGTAACATTCATTTTATCACAATGTCGGGTGGAGCAGCTCGCTGAATTATAAAAAAATAAAAGTTATTATTATTATTCTTTTAAAGAGAAAAAATTGAAAAATGAAAGTGACAACAAATAAACGAATAAATGAATAAATTAACATTAGAGTGACAAAGCAGAGCAGGTGCCAGTCTATGCCAGCCAGTCTTCAGGATTTGAATTAATTAGTAAACTCGTTTAAATTGCGTCGCTCTTAGTTTCTTAAAAAACGCTGCAGTTTATGTCGCTTCTATTCCTTCCTTGTTGTAAGTCAGCCACCTCTCAGGATGGCTTTCTTGTCACACAGCGCAATGCATTGTCACGTATTGCTTGTTCCCTGTGAATCAGAAATCGTTCTTTGAAATCCAACACTTTACAGCACTCGAAATTCAATACATTTGGCTCGTTTTATTTGCATTTTCCATGAGTTTCCCCAATTCAGGGTTGTATTGAGCAAATTTATACATTTCCAAAGTAACAGAGAAGAGAAAAACAGCAACAAAAATACAAAAAGGGAAAAAAAAAATCTTGTTTCTCACCTTAACGTAACATCACTACATCATAATAAAGAAGCATAAAGACAAAAAAAATAAAATAAAATAAAATACAAACATTAAGTGATCACAATTTCACATGTTAGTGAAATGTTACTATCAAGAGTCACAAAGACCTCAAGCCCATTGTTAGCAACGTCAATGTTAAACAGGACTCTGCCTACACCAGCGTTTGCCACCATTTTTGCTATGGTGGCAAACCAAAAACATCCCAAGGCACACCACCATTACACGTAACACAAACACATGATATCTCATACACGGGACACCTAGAGAAGCCGGTTAAAAAGCACCTCCGAGATCACCGTTTGTGTTTGGGTGAGGAGAAGGCCATCTCAAATGGCGTCCGCTTTACGAACGAGCAGTTTCTCGTGCAGAATGGAAAACTCACTTCTGAATCTGCATCTGAACGTTTTTAAGCATCTTCAGACCTTGAGCGGACAGTCTTACATCAGCACATTGGATTTTGGCCAGGGAGTTCTTACCACTTTGTGAAATGGCCGGCCAAAGTAGCATATATACACTGGTCATTTGTAGTAATTCAGACTTTGGCCACACCTTGGGGGCCAAAATGCAAAACGACCGGCCAATTGGGGATCTGGCTGAACTTTGGGTTTTGGCCGTAACATATATATTTAGATTTATATATTTAGATTTATATATACATATACACATTACATTCTTAGTTCTGAATCTCAGTCTGATTATTTAGGTGTTTAACTGCCACATCCTCTGAGTTGTGAGAAATAGCTATTAGATATGAGATACATCTATCCATTATCCAAGCTGCTATATCCTATATGTGATACAGTTATTATATATATATATATAATTAGATAGAGATATAGATATATCCACCTTAATAAAAGGACAGGTGTCTGTTTGCCACTGTGTCTCTGTGTCTGTCCAGTTGCTATGTCTCTGTCATTCCAAAAGATGGTGTATCACAAAAAGCCTTGCCCGGGTTTGTTTCCTGCCTTGTACCCTGTGTTGGCTGGGATTGGCTCCAGCAGACCACCGTGACCCAGTAGTTAGGATATAGCGGGTTAGATATTGGATGGATATATATATATATATATATATATATATATATATATATATATATATATATATATATATACAGTAATCCTCGCTATATCGCGCGACAGCGGCTTCACTCTGTCGATTTTAAATGTAAGCATATCTAAATATATATCACAGATTTTTTGCTGGTTTGCGGATTTCTGCGTACAATTGGTCTTTTAATTTATGGTACATTCTTCCTCAGTTGGTTTGCCCAGTTGATTTCATACAAGGGACGCTATTGGCAGATGACTGAGAAGCTACCCAATCAGAGCACGTATTACATATTAACTAAAACTCCTCAATGACATACGATGTGCTTCCCGAGCGGTGCTTGATTGTTTGCTTCTCTCTGTCTCTCTCACTCTCTCTGCCTGACGGAGGAGGTGTGAGCAGAGGGGCTGTTTGCACAGAGGATACGGACGCTCCTCTACAAAATGGCGCCTTATCGCGGTGCTTCGGCATACTTAAAAGCACGTATTGATTTTTGATTGTTTGCTTTTCTCTCTCTGACATTCTCTGCTCTGGCGGCGCTCCTTTGAAGATAAGATATGTTTGCATTCTTTTAATTGTGAGAAAGAACTGTCATCTCTGTCTTGTCATGGAGCACAGTTTAAACTTTTGACTAAAGGGTGTTATTTCATGTCTAGAGGGCTCTAATAATGTTAACTGTGTGGGAGAGTTTATAAGGGCTTAAAATATATAAAAATAACCATACAAACATATGGTTTCTACTTCGCGGATTTTCACCTATCGGGGGTCTGGAGCATAACCCCGCAATCGAGGAGGATTACTGTATGTATATATATATATATATATATATATATATATATATATTTGCAGCTGGAGATCCAAAAAGGGAGAAAATGAATCATGTATCAAAAGTAGTTTTTATTCTCTGCTGAAGGCTCCTGGTAGGAATAAAAACTACTTTATGATACGTCATTCATTTTTCCCTTTTGATCTCCAACTCAAATATCAAACCGTATCACAGACTTTTGCTTATATATATATATATATATATATATATATATATATATATATATATATATATATATATATATATATATATACATACATACATATATACATATACAGTGGTACCTCAGTATACGTCCGCTTTGGAATAAATTCAACTTGGTATACGTCTTGTTTGGATGCGAATAATTTTGCTTGGTATACAACGTTTGTTTGGAATACGACTCACGTGCTAGAACACCACGCACTGCCCTTGTTTACCTCTCTCGAGACAAAGCCAAGACTGCCCACGAGTGTCAGTACGCCAGTTGCTAGCATTCAGTGAACAACCCGCAGTATAACTCCCTGTGAATTTTCACGTGATTTTGTATTTTTTCGCGTAAATTTGAATTGATTGTTGAAAAGTATGAAGGTGGCATGCGTATCCAGGACTTGGCTGCTGCATACGGATGCGAGAACGGCGGTGTCTACGATTGTGAAAAACAAAGATGTTATTAAAAAAGTAAAGTGAGGTTAAATTTTCATTTATTTCATCTAATTGCTTTTGTATTTATGTATTTTAGTATTAAGCAGTGTTTAAATTATTTTATACAACCCCTCAACGTATAATATGCCAATAACAATAGGATTTTTTTTCATGGGAACGAATTAAACATTTTCCCTTTATTTCTTATGGGAAAGCTTTATTTGGTATACGTCTTGTTTAGTAGAAGTCAAAGGATCTGGAACGGATTAAGGACGTATACCGAGGTACCACAGTATATATACTGTACATATATATATATATATATATATATATATATATATATATATATATATATATACACATTTACACATATTATCAGAATAATGATGATAGTAATTGAGAATTTGTAAGTTTATGTGAATGTGTAATTAGCTACTAAAGATTATAAATACGTGAGTGCTGTTTGTAGATTTGCGTACTTCAAGGCGACAAGCAGCCGCTCTTCAGGGCTAACTAAAGCTGACTGCTGTATTGGTTGACCGGCATGTAATATGGTGCTTTACCAGCTTTTCTTTTTTGTATTTCCTCACAGATTACATGCACGCTGTGTAATCAGAAGGTGACCCCAGTAGCAGCGGCGATGTTTTCTCTGCCTACGTCGCCGTACCAGGAGGATTTTTAATATCAGGAGGTCAATGTTCAGGTCTAATAAAGCCAACTGGTCCATATTTTGTGAATCCAATGAAGGATGAACCTCAAAGCCCTCAGTTTAAAAACACTTTAGACTGCCTGATAACTCCAAAGGATTACACACAACGCTACAATCAGGGCTGCAGGTTGGCGTTTACCAGAGTCAAATGAACGCGAATGTAACGTCATATTGAAGCCAATTTAGCGTCATTACTTAAACGTACAGGCTGCTCCAATTGTGGATGGGGGGGTCTTATTGAGTGTGTGTGGCATGATGGACAAAAATGTCAAATGTAACCAATTCAAATGAAACGTGCAACACAATAAAGAGTGCGGAAAGTGAAGGCGTCTGAAGCCTTTCCAAATGCACTGTAAGCTGACCGCCATTTTCTGAACATGGGCAGGCCATTCAGCCCGGAGGGTCCTAATGTCCTGCTCTCCACCCGACTCCTTAGAATAAAGACTTCTATGACAGACTGGAGAGGCCGTTTTCTGGTCTGAAGGCCCTTTGGGATGATTTGATTGGAAGAGAAAAGTCCCGTTCTGTTTTTTTCTTCTTCTTCTCTAGTTAAAGTATTCATTTCATTTCACAACCCTGCTAGATTTGGCTACGATTAGCCACCAGAAAACTTGAGTTAATTAATTAGCTGCCATGCAACAGATACCCAGGGTGGTGGTCAGAGGCTCGGAACCCAATACCTGTAAAAAAAACCTCCGACGTGTGAAAAGGAGCTCTGAAATATAAAGCTTTAATGAGTTTAGGAAATACGCAGAGTACTGAGCCACCACGTGAAACTGGAAGATTTAATAACCTTGGACAATATTGGAGACGCACAGAGCCATCCAGTACAATTGTGAAAGCAAAACCCAGCAGTCCACAGCGCGGCGTCTCGGATTACTTACTCTAATGTGTTTCTGTCCAAAGTGCCGGTGATTTTAATACCATAGAGCCGCTGCATGGCAGCGATAGCTGACTGCATGGTTTGTGCAGAGCGCAATACTGACATTCGAGGGTCAGTCAGTGGAAGGTAGCCATATTTCTGCAACCAGTCCTGAAAAACAAAAACAAAACAAAGAAGAACAAGTAAATGGTCAGTGGATTGGCATTGTGTTTCAACAACGTCAGCCTGTGCGTGAACTGAAATGTGTTGTGATCGGGAGTCGCAAACATGGCGAGCATCAGCCAGGAGGCAGTCCGGGACTACCCAGAAGAGGCCCACCCCAGTCCAGCTTATTTCCAACTGCTACCTGCTG
Organism: Polypterus senegalus; assembly: GCF_016835505.1. NCBI lineage: Eukaryota > Metazoa > Chordata > Cladistia > Polypteriformes > Polypteridae > Polypterus > Polypterus senegalus. The sequence continues at coordinate 3,948,861 of NC_053158.1, read as the reverse complement.
GCTTCCGGCCTAGCAGCCCTCCAACAAAAACGGCAGCTAATTCATTCTGAGACGAGAAGCTGCAGGCGTCAGAGGGAATCTACGAAACTGGATCTCGACATACAAATAAAAGAGGAGAATGGAGTGAGGAGGCCCTTGGGGGGTCTGTTCATGGACCCTCAATACCTTTTCTGATTTCTATTAATGACACTGATTCTCTTATTGTTAAATTCACAGATGTCGCTAAAACTGGAAGGATGGCAGCATCAAGAATTTGAAGAAACCTGAATGTGTTTCAGAACTGAATAGCTTCATGTAGAAAACCTGCAACATGTTACACGTGTGCTACATGAACATCAGACGCTGTGATAACTCTAGGGGGCGTACCAGCCACCCAACGCGACACAGAAGGCACACTGATAAAAGCACAAGCTTTATATTTTGTTTCTTCACTTGCGGGCGACGCCTCCCATGTCCCCACAAGCCACAACACAGTCACAAAGCACAAGCTCGATACTCTCTTCACTTTTCTCCTCCACTCCACCTCGGCGATCTTCGTCTCCCTCCTCCCGACTCTGACTCACCAAGTAATCGCTGTTGGCCCACCCAGAAGTGCTCCAGGTGCTCATTGGCCTAATAATCTAGGATGAATAATAATCATACATTTTATTTATATAGCGCCTTTCCCATGCTCAAGGCGCTTTATAGAGTTTAAGAAAGAACAGCAGGGTACATATCATAGTACAAACCAAATAAACAAATAAAGAAGATTACGACAGTGAATTCAGAGAAAAAAAAAGCCTAACAGACAACATTGATGGTCTAACAAACACACATACAGATTACATGAGCATCTCGACATGGAGGTAAACTGAGAGAAGGGGAATAAAGTCAAGTAGAGCTAAAAGCCTTCCTGAACCGATGAGATTTAAGTTGGTTGGCTGTAATATAACTGTCCACACGGGCTCTGGAGCAGGTGCAGTGACCTCTGGCGGCGCCCCCCGAATCCCACCCAACAGGGCTCTATTCAACTCCATCTTCCATGAAGCCCTGTGGGAGTTCAAGGCACTGCTGCCATCTAGTGTTGAGGGGGAGGTAATGCTCTGTCCACACTTGCTCCAAGGAAGAGGCGTCCCGGCTGGGCAAGTGTCCCGGCATTGCATGACACCACGTATAAACAAAGGACGTGTGTGTATGGAGGAGTCCACTCTGCTCATGCTCAACCACGGCCACTAGATGGCGCATACGTGCCTCATAGTAGAGTATGTGGGTTTTATTTTGTCCCAAAGACCACACACAGCTAGTCGACCATAAATACAAGATGGGAGACGCTGAGCTACAGGAAGAGACCTCTAAAAAGGATTTAGGGCTACCGTACATGTGCAGGCAACATTTTCATTGACTGAGCGTTGTGTAGAAGTGACTAAAATGACAAAAAAAAGTTGGGTTATATTATTAAAAGTGTTGAATTTAAGTCTAGGGAGGTTGAGCAATGAATAGAAGCGATTAAAAAGGCAAATCAAATGTTGGGTTATATTATTAAAAGTGTTGAATTTAAGTCTAGAGATATTGAGTGATGTGTGGAAGCGATTAATACTAGAATTACCAGAACCTACGAAAAAACTCATACATCCGTCCCACCTTAAATCCCTTCGCACCTCTCTTTCAGCGTCTTTTGTCCTGTAAATGTGTGGATAAGCACCAAACAGCAAGCAGCCTGCTATCACATCCCCCCGACTGCCACACAGTTTTCTCAGCTCAAGTCTGTGTACCTGTGTGTCAGTTGCTTAGAGTTGTATAGAGTGACAAGTCAAGCAAAATGACACCTTTTATAAATACTATATCGTTATTTGGAACACGTGCATTTCATGTGTGTTCCGTGTCTACAGCAATCTATGTAAACACATCGTTAAAACAAACGTTTTTCATGTTTTAGTAATAATTGACAAAATGTAGACGTGAAGTGTATAATGTGTGAAGCCTGAATTCCAAATATCAAAGAAACACTTTCATAAAAGGTACAAACAGAACAGAACAACCCACATTAGGGTGGGACATCGACACACATTTGCTACAACTGCTTTGGTGGCACAATGGTATCAACTGTTGACTGGTAATCAAAACTTCACGGGTTCCACCCCAGACGAGTCAGTTTTGAGAATTGAGCTGCTCTTATTCTTACTATTTTAGAATAAAAACATACATTTGATTCCAGTCTGTAACAGCCGGCGTAATTTATGATACTTGTAAAGCTTTGTGGATTTTTTTTTTAATTCAGTTTCATTCTCACAGTTGCGTTCACAATCATCTGACACTGCCGTTTTCACATAAAGACGCACTATAGTTCTGCAGTGTACTAGGGACTTTATGCTGTAGGAAGTAAGTAAATAAATCCAAATAAATAACATTTCATCTGGCTTTTTTGTAAGTAACATATAAATGTTGATGTACAATTACAAGAAAGTACAGTGTCAGGTGCTCGTTCAGTGTAATAGGAACCATAGCACAGAGAGGTGTGTACACTGCAACAAGTACACATGTCGTAAATGTGACTGACAGAATAATCACCCAGAGAACTCACCAGCACCAGAGTAATTAATGAACCGCACTGGACTGTGAGTTCTCAGGGCTGAGGGCAGTCCTTTGATAGTGATGGGTTAGTTGGCCCTGCCTCTTGGAGGACCACCCACAGAACACATGGCACACGGAAAAAGACACATAAAGATAACGCAACTAAATAATCAACAATGTTAACATAACATAACAAAATGAACAAAACAGAGGTCAATATATCGACAGGATTAGGGGATGGGTTGACCCCGGCTGAAACATATCATCCTTTGGGCCAAATCTTTTTCATGATAATGTGCTATAGAAATAAATGCTGTTGTTGTAAATAGAAAAGAATAACAAAAGGCAAAGGTTATAGTTGATGTCACAAAGTGGCCAGAGTGGCGTGAGGCCTTCAAAAACACCAGCCAGTCCAGAGGAGGTACACCAAAAGGCAGCCTAGCTTCCACTGGAGTGGCGGACTTTGACCAACACGAGGAAGCCAATCCAAAAACCACTCAAAATGTTCTACAAGGGAGAGGATCACCATAAACCCCTGGCTTGTACTGAGCAAGGCAATGAAGAAATTCTATAAAAGCAGGATTTATTAGAGGTAAAAAAAAAACAACAAAATAGTTCATAGGAGCAAAAAATCAACAATAAGGACTTGACTAACAGGTTATCCGAAGTAATTGGGTTTCGAATAAGAAATCCAGCAGAAAGCCTGAGCAGCAAAAGTACAAAAATAATCAAGACCCAGAGATCACAATCAAAGTAATTACAAAATTCACACATTTCACCAAAATGAGCCACACTGGACTTTAATTCTCTGCCTGCTTGTATTGGGTTGGGGGCGGTCCTTAACAATGACTGACAGGTGACTCCACCTCTTGAGGAATCGCCCACATAAGATAAGAAACATAAGAGAACCACAAAATCTACACAAATACTACATGATAACTGAACAGAATAAAATTCTCAGATAATATATAGTTAGAAAAATAATATATTAACAGAAAAGCATAAAACAAACATTTAAAAACCAAAAATATTCTAAAAAATAAAGGAAAGCAATAAACATAAATTAGGAGAGGAACCCTTGTTTGGTCCCGAACACAAACCAGTAAAAAGGGCAAAAAGCAAACAAATCCAAATATTGCAAATACATTAAAACAAAAAGGCAGGAGCCAAAAGCCAAGAAATTCAATAAATCCAAATACAGAAATCAATCCAGATCAGTGCTGAAGATGCTATGAGAAAAACATGCTTGCAGAGGACAGCATCCTGTATACTTAATGAGGTGGTCCTGCCTCCCCAGGTTTAAGTAAACTACAAGTATTAGTGACTAGCTGTTGCCCAGCAGCTCCGCCCATGTAGTAGTGAAACAGGTCAAACTTTAAAATCATTAAAAAAAACAACCGTAATTCTGGCCAAGCGGAAGGTAGGTACGTTCTAACGCCAAACACGGGCACTGTATCTGATTATGTTCAACTCTGATGAGAGATCACGTAGGGAGAAGAACACATGGCCGTGATAGCTCTGCCAATCAGCAGGTACCCTCTTAAACACACATAGCTGAAAAACGTTAAACATTACTCCTTAACAATCTCTAGATGATAATGTCTGCTGAACAAACAGGTATCGCTAGCTAAGCGGAGGCGAGGTGCGCGTCAACCTGTGACAAAAGGTAGACTAACACGTACAGAGGCTCCCCCCACCTCTCCTCGGCCCACAGCATCTCTCTCAGAATCGCGCTAATAATTCCGTACTGCAAGCGAACTGTGATACTTAGCACGATGAGAGAAGTTGCGAAATCAACCGGAATATTCAAGCAAATTATAGAAAAAAACCTGACTTAAATCTGTGAAGTAATTATACATACAAACATACAGACAGACAGATGGTGGATTTCATATATATATATATATATATATATATATATATATATATATATATATATATACAGTGGGATGCAAAAGTTTGGGCAACCTTGTTAATAGTCATTATTTTCCTGTATTTTTTTACGATAAAAATGTCAGTTAAATATATCATATAGAAGACACACACAGTGATATTTGAGAAGTGAAATGAAGTTTATTGGATTTACAGAAAGTGTGCAATAATTGTTCAAACAAAATCAGGCAGGTGCATAAATTTGGGCACCGTTGTCATTTTATTGATTCCCAAACTTTTAGAACTAATTATTGGAACTCAAATTGGCTTGGTAAGCTCAGTGACCCCTGACCTACATACACAGGTGAATCCGAGTATTTAAGGGGTCAATTGTAAGTTTCCCTCCTCCTTTAATTTTCTCTGAAGAGTAGCAACATGGGGTCACAAAACAACTCTCAAATGACCTGAAGACAAAGATTGTTCACCATCATGGTTTAGGGAAGGATACAGAAAGCTGTCCCAGAGATTGAAGCTGTCTGTTTCCACAGTTAGGAACATATTGAGGAAATGGAAGACCACAGGCTCAGTTCAAGTTAAGGCTCAAGTGGCAGACCAAGAAAGATTTCGGATAGACAGAAGCGACAATGGTGAGAACAGTCAGAGTCAACCCACAGACCAGCACCAAAGACCTACAACATCATCTTGCAGCAGATGGAGTCACTGTGCATCGTTCAACCATTGAGCACTTTACACAAGGAGATGCTGTATGCGAGAGTGATGCAGAGGAAGCACAAACAGAGCCGCTTGAGGTCTGCTCAAGCACATTTGGACAAGCCAGCTTCATTTTGGAATAAGGTGCTGTGGACTGATGAAACTAAAATTGAGTTATTTGGGCATAACAAGGGGCGTTATGCATGGAGGAAAAAGAACACAGCATTCCAAGAAAACACCTGCTACCTACAGTAAAATATGGTGGTGGTTCCATCATGCTGTGGGGCTGTGTGGCCAGTGCAGGGACTGGGAATCTTGTCAAAGTTGAGGGACGCATGGATTCCACTCAGTATCAGCAGATTCTGGAGACCAATGTCCAGGAATCAGTGACAAAGCTGAAGCTGGATCTTTCAACAAGACAACGACCCGAAACACTGCTCAAAATCCACTAAGGCATTCATGCAGAGGAACAAGTACAACGTTCTGGAATGGCCATCTCAGTCCCCAGACCTGAATATAATTGAAAATCTGTGGTGTGAGTTAAAGAGAGCTGTCCATGCTCGGAAGCCATCAAACCTGAATGAACTAGAGATGTTTTGTAAAGAGGAATGGTCCAAAATACCTTCAACCACAATCCAGACTCTCATTGGAACCTACAGGAAGCGTTTAGAGGCTGTAATTTCTGCAAAAGGCGGATCTACTAAATATTGATTTCATTTCTTTTTGTGGTGCCCAAATTTATGCACCTGCCTGATTTTGTTTGAACAATTATTGCACACTTTCTGTAAATCCAATAAACTTCATTTCACTTCTCAAATATCACTGTGTGTGTCTCCTATATGATATATTTAACTGACATTTTTTATCATAACCAACGATTTATACAGGAAAATAATGACTATTAAAAAGGTTGGCCAAACTTTTGCATCCCACTGTATGTATATATATATATACGCTCGTATATATATATATATTTTTTCTTTTCCCAAAAATATGTGGTAAAAATAAACACCATAATGTCCAAAAAACCAAGTGTTACTCTTGAAGTACTTCATCACCTCGTTCACTCAAACTAATACACACCCTTTTTACTCTTACTCAAATGGCTCCACCCATTCTAGGTGTGTCTGTTTCCCATCCTCTCACTCTCTCTCTCTGTATATACAGTAGATAGATAGATAGATAGATAGATATAGATATATATATTGCCTCTGCACTGCCCCCCCAACTGTGTCTCTCTTCCAGTCTCCGCCCTTTCTGATTGCATCTTTATCTCTCTCTCTCTCTCTCTCTCTCTCTCTCTCTCTCCCCTGTTCTGCCCCTCCCAACTGTCTCTCTTCCAGTCTCCGCCCTTTCTGATTGTATCTTAATCTCTCTCTCTCTCCATGGCTCCGCCCCCTCTGATATGTTCATACCCAAAACCTGATGAGAAGCCAGCTGTTCCTGTGCTCTCAGCCTATTCACCCGACCGTCCAACCAGGTAGTAAAGCTCAGTTGCTGTCCACCTTATGCAATCCCAGCTTGGTTCCTGATCCGTGCCTATTGCTAAAGCTGTTTTTAGAAAATACCCAAATGAATAACACCAGCAAGAAAAAATACGCGTCTGCGGTCACTGTTCTGAAGTCAGAGGCCGACAATGACCCACTTTTTTGTAAATGGCTGGTATTCCTAGTGGGAAACAAGTCTAGTACCTAGCAGGCCGTCTTTCATAAATCTACAGGTCAGACAATTCCCATGGCGGTTTGTATCGCTTTCAAGCTCTGACAAGGAAGAAGCACGCGAGGACAAACTAGGGCAAGGCCATTTATTCCCAGCTGACACTGGGATGGATTTCCGGCTCTTGCCTTATTTACTCCCAAATCACCCACATGATTTCCATTTATGTGTGTTCCAAACTGGCAGCTGCTAAAGCTGGCAGGCGAGGTGGCATTCTTATCAATGAAGTTCATTTCTAATTGAAGGGGGGGAAATGATTACTGGAATGATGGAGCTGATGTAAAAGAAGGGAAATGAGAGAGGAAAAGTAAAACACAGTCGGAAACAGGACATGCCAAGAAACAATTTGCGTCCTTATTCAAGTTAACATTCTGCTCCACTTGCAATGGTCTCTCATCTCAGCAAAAGAAACTCACTGGGGCAAAGAAGCCTTACAACTGCTGAGATTATATTAGTGGCAGCATTGACTATTTGAATGGTTTTCAATCTGTGGGCAGTCCTGGCAGGTTTGATGTTGTTTACAAAATAAAATAAAAAATAAATTGCCTGTCACGCGTGTGTGTCGGAGGATCTCCTCTCAGGCTTGAGCCAGGTAAGTAATAATCTGCCAGGTCAAGAGGAGGCACCGTTGCTAACATTCTCTTCTCCTTCTCTCTGCACAGCACTGAACAACTGCCCAGTAAGGGCACTTAGCTCCGCCCCTTCTGTTTCCACACCCATAAGAACCCCGGCAGCCCAGTGGGTGGAGTCTTGTAGGCAAGCACGACCCGTCAGATGAAGCTCCCGAGCAAACAGACCCTGATCCTATGGCTAGAGCCGAGCCTTTTTGGTTTATTTGTAAGCCCGAATGCAACACGCCTAATGCCACCAAACGTTTGTGTTTTAGTTTTTTGGTTGAACTTTTGTCGAATTAATCAGGACGCATTTTTCCACAAGACCTGTCATTCCTGTACCTGGCTGCATGCCTCACAAAGATTTTAAGTTAACACACAGGGAACTCAAAATGTCCTTTTCATGTATAAAAGTAGTCTGAACTTGGGTATCAAAATGTAAATGGATGCCCTGTATGGGTCGTCAGCTTCAATTAAAATAATCTACATGGGGCTGCTGATGGAAGATTTCAGTTCTGCTGCCATTCATAGGGACATTTTGCTCCTGCACACTGAGGAAGTGAAGTGAGTGACATGATGTCCATATGACAACCTCTTACACACTGCACACTTCGGGAAGAAAGCCAAAGAATATGGACGCTTTCCTCAAATGTCCCATTCTAACCTGCCTTTCTTAAGTAAAATCCTAGAAAAGGCCGTCATTACTCAGCTAAATGATCACCTCTCTGCTATTCTTGACAAGTTTCAGTCGGATTTTAGAACAAATCCCAGTAGAGAAACTGCACTCGTTAAAGTAGTCAATGCAGACAGAGGCCGTCTATCTGTTTTCATCCTCTGAGATCAAAGTGCTGCATCTGAAACAATTGATCACAATATTCTTAGAAATTGTATTAGTCAGTGGGTGGGCCTCTCAGGCTGGATCTTAAATTGGTTTGAGTCTCACGTAACAAAATTCTTTGTTAGTTGTGGTGATTATTATGTGGTGAGACACATGATATTCTATATGGTGGTGCAAAAGGGTCTCTCCTGGGTCTGCTGCTCTTTTTGATCTCCATGCTTCCGTTAGGTCAGATTATCTCAAGGCATAATGTGAGCCACCACAGCTCTGCTGACGACACACAACTGTACTTATCAATAGCGCCTGATGACCCCGACTCTCTTGATTCACTGACCCCTAATGTCTTACTTGTGTTTCTGACTGAGTAGTCATTTCCTCAAACTAAATAAGGAGAAAACAGAAATCTTAGGGATTGGAAAAAATGGATATAATGAGAGTAGTAGAAATAAATTTAATCCATTAGGCTTAAAAGTCAAGTTGGAGGTAAAGAATTTTGGGTAACTATTGAGTCTGATCTGTATCACGTCCTAGTGAGCTGAATGACTATCGGCCTGTCGCTCTGACATCACATGTGATGAAGACCATGGAGCGGCTGCTGCTTCACCACCTGAGGCCACAGGTCCGCCACACCCTCGACCCTCTGCAGTTCGTATACCAGGAGAAGGTGGGAGCGGAGGATGCCATCATCTATATGCTACACGATCCCTCTCCAGGCAGTGGTGCTGTAAGAATTATGTTTCTGGACTTCTCTAGCACCTTCAGCACCATCCAGCCTCTGCTCCTTAGGGACAAGCTGACAGACACGGGAGTAGATTCAAACCTGGTGGCGTGGATCGTGGACTATCTTACAGACAGGGGACTGAAGGTCTGACATTGTGGTCAGCAGCACAGGAGCGCCACAGGGGACTGGACTTTCTCCGGTCCTGTTCAGCCAACATACATCGGACTTCCAATACAACTCTGAGTCCTGCCACGTGCAAAAATTCACTGACGACACTGCTTCGTGGGCTGCATCAGGAGTGGGCAGGAGGAGGAGTATAGGAACCTAATCAAGGACTTTGTTAAATGGTGCGACTCAAACCACTTACACCTGAACACCAGCAAAACCAAGGAGCTGGTTGGGGATTTTAAGAGGCCCAGGCCCCTCATGGACCCCGTGATCATCAGAGGTGACTGTAGAGGGTGCAGACCTTTAAATACCTGGGAGTGCAGCTGGATGATAAATTGGAATGGACTGCCAACACTGCAAGAGAGGACAGAGCCGACTACACTTCATTAGAAGGCTGGCGTCCTTCAACATCTGTAATAAGATGCTTCAGATGTTCTACCAGACGGTTGTGGTGAGCATCCTCTTCTACACGGTGGTGTGCTGGGGAGGCAGCATAAAGAAAAGGGACACCTCACACCTGGACAGACTGGTGAGGAAGGCAGGCTCTATTTTAGGCACGGAGTTGGACAGTTTGACATCCGTGGCAGAGCGACGGGCGCTGAGTAGACTCCTGTCAATCATGGAGAATCCACTGCATCCACTGAACAGGATCATCTCCAGACTGCTGTCACCGTCCTGCTCCACTGACAGACTGAGGAGACCCCACACTATACGACTCTTCAATTCCACCCTGGGCGTAAAGCGTTAACATTATGCAAAGTTATTATCTGTTATACCTGCATTGTTATCACTCTTTAATTTAATATTGTTCTTTATCAGTATGCTGCTGCTGGAGTATGGAAATGTATAAAGTATCTATCTATCTATCTATCTGAATTTTAAATCACATATTACCCAGGACATTTTTTCACTTAAGAAATATAACAAAGACATCAATCGATTGTAACGAGTGCAGAATGAAGCTGCTAGAATCTTAACTAGGAAAAGAGAATCCGAACACATCACCCTAGTCTGAGCGTCACTACACTGGTTACCTGTGCCATTCAGAATTGACTTTGAAATACTGCTGATGGTTTATAAAGCCTTAAATAATCTGCTCCATCCTCTGTCTCAGAACGCCTCTCACCTTACACCCCAAATCGTAACCTCAGATCTTCAAATGAGGGTCTACTTAGAATTTCAAGAGCTAAACTTTAAAGAAGTGGTGAGGTGACCTTCTGCTGTTAGTTCACCAAAAAATCTGGAATACGAGTTTACCGACAGAAATACAGTGGAGCACTTTAAAAATGACTGCTAAATCTCAAACACATTTTTAACATGGCTTTCTCATAGCTTCATTTTAGTGTAACCCTGATATTCTGAATATGCGTTGAATTATCATTATTATTCATGGTGGCTCCTCAATCCGTACTAACCCCTACTTTCTCTGCTGTTCTTTTTCCACTTTTCTGTGGTGTTGATCTGCGCCCCCACCACCTGATCAGGGCACCATGCAGTCCCTACACTGATGAATTGAAGGCAAGAGGTCCACATGATCATCACCATCTAATTATTCCACGTGAAGCCTGAAAAACATGAGGGCTGATTGAGATCATTAAAGTTAGGGGGGCTGGGTGGTCTCGTGGCATTGGAACCCCTGCAGATTTTGCTTTTTTCCTTCCAGCCCTTTAATCACAACCTCATTTATTTAGAATTCGAAACATCCACACATACTTTCCAAAGGTTTCTTCCATTTTTGTTTCCCTACAAGGGTTTTATTGGGAGTTTTTCCCTTGTCTTCTTAGAGAGTCAAGGCTGGGTGGCTGTCAAGAGCTCAGCTCCATACACCATTGCTGTTCTTTATATCCTTACCTTTAACCTTTGCCTTCATTCTTCGATCACACAATACTCCTGATAAGGTCTTCCAATTGCTTCGTCCACACTGCACTCTATGTGTTATTTCTACATCAAAGTTTCCATCTTGGACAAGCACTAATCCTAGACATTTATATGTAAGAATGCTGTTCATAGATTACAGCTCGGCATTCAACACCATCATCCCCTCAAAACTCGTCTTGAAGCTTGACGACCTTGGGTTGGGGACGACCATCTGCAGATGGATTTTCTCTTTCCTCACAAACAGGCCCCAGGTGGTGAGAGTTGGCAAACACACATCCTCATCACTCATTTTAAACACAGGAGCGCCGCAGGGCTGTGTGCTTAGCCCCCTCTTGTATTCCTTGTTTACCCACGACTGTGTTGCAAAACACGGCACAAGCACCATCATCAAGTTTTCAAACGACACAACCATCATAGGTCTTATCACTGACAACGGTGAGACGGCTTACAGAAAGGAGGTGCTGGCACTGAGTAATTGGTGCCTGAATAACAACTTGTCTCATAACGTCAGCAAAACCAAGGTGATGATCGTGGACTACCGGAAACAGCAAGGCAAGCCATCTACATCAGTGGCGTAGAAGTTGAAAGGGTTATAAGCTTCAAGTTCCTCGGAGTAAACATCACGAGAATCTTTCGTGGATCCTTCACTGTGGTTAAGAAAGCTCGCCAGCGCCTCTACTTCCTGAGGAGGCTGAGGAAGTCTGGCATGAATGCCAACATCACCTCAAACTTTTACAGGGTGTGGTGAGAGTCTGCTGACGGGCTGCATTACCATCTGGTATGGGAGCTGCTCTGCCAGCAGCCAAAATCACTACAGAAAGTGGTGAAGGCAGCAGAGCACATCACGGGCAAGAGTCTCCCTGCCATTGAAGACATTTACCTCCATCGGTGCTTGCGTAAGACAAGCAGCATCATAAAGGACCACAGCCATCCAGCACACCAGCTGTTCTCCTTTTTACTGTCTGGAAGACAATACAGGAGTCTGGCAGCTTGGACTACAAGACTTAAGAACAGCTTTTACCACCAGGCCATTCGACTCCTCTACAGCAACACCTGAACACGCACATACACTTACATTACACCTACATTGCACTACACACACACAAACTGTACCTGCACACACTCGGAATACTGGACTGGAACAAGCATCTGCACTTTATGGAATTTGCATCTGTACTTTATAAAACATTATCTGTGCAATAACTGTCATTTGTGCTTGCTGCTCTTTCAACTCATATTGCTTTATAACTTCTTTTAAAATATACACATTTTATTTTATATAGCTAGTCTATTTTTAACTTGTAATTTTAAAATTATTTTAAAATTATTTTTTAGCGTTATTGGATCTAGGCTGAGTGACTTGTTTTTCTCGTCATACACATTTCATTGTATATTGACCCTGTGTTAACCTATATATGACAAATAAACCTAAACCTAAACCTAAACCTAACATTTAAACCTGTCCACTCTTTTCAATAGCTTTCCCTACAAGCTGACTTCCGAATCCTCATCCTCATTAAGGCGGAATGGTGGCTCTGAGCAGTCAGAGAGGTGGTGCTCAGTCTAGGGATCTACACTGGCAATCAGAAGGTTGCCAGTTCAAATCCCGTAAATGCCAAAAGGGACTCTGCTCTGTTAGGCCCTTGAGCATGGCACTTAACCTGCAATTGCTGAGCGCTTTGTGTAGTGAGAAAAGCGCCCTATAAATGCAAAGAATTATTATCTCTTATGTATATTTCTCTTCTGGTTCGTCCTGCTTCCTCTTCAAAACCGGTCCCCCCCCCACACGCAGCCCACTCGGCATTTCTCAGTTCCTATTCATCCTCTTCCAAACCCTTCCCCACGCTGCCTGCGGCCTCCCATACACCCCCACGCCACATTTCTCGATTCCTATTCCTCCTTCGGACTACCGCTTTCCCCGCTCCTCTCTCGTGGCCCCATTGGTGTCACGTCACCGCCCGATATCTAGCCTGACCGCGTGACATTTCACTTCGGCCATGTGTGCGTCTGGGAGTCTTTTAAGTAGCCTGCTACAGGAAGGTACTCTCTCGACCATTGGCAATGGTTTCGCTCCTTGCTATTTTCGTTATACTGCGACAGTTGTTTCCTAAGCCTTTGTTATAAAATGAACGACAGTATATTCTCTGTCAACGGGTTTTTGTACAACGTCATCTCTGTTCTGGGATCTGGCAACTGCCTGTTCCTATCAGTGGGTTATTTCTTGACACAAACGGTTGACAAAGGCAATGCACTCTCACTACGACATAGGGCAGTGGATTTCGTTGCATCACATTAAGACAGATTTGGAGACGTTCTTCCTGTTATTCTTTCCAACGCAAGTCGAGGTATCACAACAAGTCATGAGTACTATCAATACATGGCAACATCTGGAGTATATGGTGGTGAAACTGAAATTCAAGCTCTTTCCAAGATTCTCCATACTACCATTGTCATTTACTTAAAACACGATCCCAACATCCCGCCTTGCATTATGTTTGCCAATCTTCAGCCACGATCAGTTGTGTGTGGCTTTTTCTAGGTTTAGATCTTTCGACTCATTATCTGTCGTCTTCAGCAAAACACATTCACAACTGCGTCTTTCAAGAAGTATTTCTTTCTTCTTGATTTATGAATTCCTTTCTCACTGTTTTCCATTTCTATTCTTACACCACCGTATGCTACAGCAGGCATCGGCTAGTTATTATTAAACCTCATATATTCTGTCTGCTTCTTATTTATCTTCAACCCTCTATCTTCCAAAGCGCTTATCCATTCTTCCATCTTCCTTTCCATTTCCTCATTTCTGGTGACACATGACAAAATGTCATCCGCAAAAAGTCTGCACCAGGGGATTGGTCTTTTATCCCATGGCTCAACACATTCATAACCAAATCAAAGAGGTCAGAGCTTAAAGAAGATCCCTGGTGCAGACCTCCTCTAACCAGGATCTTGTCTCTTACCTCAACACTGCTATGAACTCGAGTCCTCACTCCATATCCTGGACAATTCTCAAAGACGTCTTTGAACCTCCTCTCTCCTTCATGCACCTCCAGACCTCTTGACATGGCACTCTAGCCTAAGCCTTCTTCAAATCAATTAATGCCATATGCAAACCTTTCTGTTTTTCTTGATGCTTCTCTATGTGCTGTCTCATTGCAAACTGCTCCTCCCTTATTGTGGTCTCCTCCAAACTGCTCCTCCCTTATTGTGGTCTCCTCCGTAAGCCTTCTCTCTATAAACCTTTCCCAAGTTTTCATTGTGTTTCGTTAGTTGTATTCCTTTGTAATTACCTCAATCTTGAATATCGCCCTTCTCCTAATAAATAGGTACAATTTACTAAATAAATTCAAATCATATTATGTGATACCATTTGTTAAATTCTGCTCCATACTATTTTTTATACTGTATTGAGGATTTGTTCTGTTCTGTGTATTGTATTGTATTGTATTGTATTGTATTGTATGGACCCCCTTCTTTTTGACACCCACTGCATGCCCAACCTACCTAAAAAGGGGTCTCTCTTTGAACCGCCTTTCCTGAGATTTCTTCCATCTTTTCCCTACAAGGGTTTTTTAGGGAGTTTTTCCTTGTCTTCTTAGAGAGTCAAGGCTGGGGGGCTGTCAAGAGGCAGGGCCTGTTAAAGCTTATTGCGGCACTTCTTGTGTGATTTTGGGCTATACAAAAAATAAATTGTATTGTATTGTATTGTATCCAAAGGGCAACTTGACGATGACCTAAAACAGAATGTGGCATGGCACTATGACACTTTCTGGATGGCAAATATACAGGCTATAAAGACCTGAACATTGAAATTTTGCAGTACTTGTTTGCTCCTCTACACCCTCTACACATATGACTATGTCCCCACTCACCATAGCAACAAGATCATAAAGTTTGCGGATGACACATCGGTGGTCAGACTCATCTCGGGCAAGGAGGATGAGCTGGCATACAGGGACGAGGTGGAGCGGCTGTCAGAGTGGTGCAGAGTCAATAACCTGCTCCTCAACACCACAAAGACGAAGGAGCTTGTTATTGACTTTAGAAAAAGCAAAACTGACATCCAGCCACTCATCATTGGTGGGGGTGCCTGTGTGGAGAGGGTCCCGGTGTTCAGGTTTCTGGGCATTGAGCTGGAGGTTGACCTGACCTAGAGTGCCAACACCAAGGAGCTGCTGAAGAAGGCGCAGCAGAGACTGTATTTTCTGAGAATCCTTACCAAGAATCATCTCCCCAAAAATCTGCTCCTTGCCGTTTATCACTGTTCCATCGAAAGTGTGCTCACGTACGGACTGTGTGTGTGGGACGCCAGCTGCACTTCCTCAGAAAGGAGAGCGATCCACAGAGTCGTCAGGACAGCGGAGAGAACAACTGGCTGTAAACTCACCACTCTGGAACAAATCTAAACCTCCTGACGCCGCAAAAAGCAATTGACATTTCACAGGATTCATCACATCCTCGTCATTGCCTCTTCCAGCTTTTGCCATCGGGCAAGAAATACGGGGCAATGAAAACCAGGAGAAACCGCCTTAAAAACAGCTTTTATCAAAAGCAATCATGGCCCTGAACTCAAATAAAACTGCTCCATATCATTCTCCCAGTCTGCAATATAAACCTTAAGTCAACCAGTGCAATTTGTATATTTTGTAAAGTACTTTTATTAATATTCGGTTTGTTATTATTTTCTCTCTGGGGCGGCATGGTGGCGCAGTGGATAGCACTGCTGCCTCACAGTTAGGAGACCTGGGTTCGCTTCCCAGGTCCACCCTGCATTGAGTTTGTTTGCGTGGGTTTCCTCCTGGTGCTCCAGTTTCCTCCCACAGTCCAAAGACATGCAGGTTAGGTGCATTGGCAATTCTAAATTGTCCCTAGTGTGTGTACTTGGGGTGTGTGTGTGTGTGTGCATGCCCTGCGGCAAGCTGGTGCCCTGCCCAGGGTTTGTTTCCTGCCTTGCACTCTGTGTTGGCTCCAGCAGACCCTGTGACCCTGTAGTTAGGATATAGTGGGTTGGATAATGGATGGATTACTTTCTCTCTTCTTGTGTTTTTAACTCTTATGTCTCACACTGAGTCGACTGCACCTTCAATTTCGTTGTTCCTTTGTAAAAGTGACAATGACAATAAGATCGATCTATCTATCTATCTATCTATCTATCTATCTATCTATCTATCTATCTATCTATCTATCTATCTATAGTGCCATCATCATCAGGTCCTTCCATGAAAACCCTAAATACAAAGAGGACTGTTTGATTTATAGGTAGATTGCCCATAGGGGACTCTATCTGTCTGGAATTAGATTTTTTTCCCCAGCCTTTTGGGTTTTTTTTTTTTGTTTGTTTTCTGTGCCATCGGACCTTACTTATTCTATGTTAATTAATGTTGACTTATGTTTATTTTTATCTATTTTTCTATTCATAAAGCACTTTGAGCTACATTTTTTATATGAAAATGTCTATATAAATATGTTGATTGATTGATTGCTATCTATTTCTATCATCTATCTATCTATCTATCTAACTATCTATCTATCATTTATATAGTGCCTTTCTATCTATCTATCTATATCTATCTATCTATCTATCTATCTATCTATCTATCTATCTATCTATCTATCTATCATTTATATAGTGCCATTTCTCAAAGAACTCAGAAACTACAAAAATAATCCTTGAATTGTATTCAGTGGCCTAAAAACCTTTAAAATAATTGCAATATAATCATAGCCCAGTCCCTGCTCTCTGTTTTATTTGCATTTTCCATAGCACCCTACTGTTTCTGAGTTGGTGTTGTAAGACTGATTAAGTGCTATAAGACCAAAGATGCAGTACATGAGGTAAAGTTGGATTGTTAAGAATGATTTCTTTAGGATTCAATGCTGTGGTTTGTTGCCTTTCACATCTATCTATCTATCTATCTATCTATCTATCATATTGCCTTTCACATCTATCTATCTATCTATCTATCTATCTATCTATCATACAGCGAACAAGTCTTTCTTTCTTTCTTTCTTTCTTTCTTTCTTTCTTTCATCTTCTATCTATCATTATCTATCTATCTATCTATCTATCTATCTATCTATCTATCTATCTATCTATCTATCTATCTATCTATCTATCTAAACAAATCTGAACAAGTTGCTAATTAATGGATGCCTGCGATGCATCATTCATGAGTGCTTGTATTGAAGCCTGAAACTAAATTCAATTAACTGAATTAAAGTGCTGAGATGTCTCTGGACCTTCTCATATTACAACACATAGGGCCGGATCATCCTGCTCGGTAAAGGCTTATGGTGAAACTTTTACTTAACGCATCATCTTATATCAGTAGACGGCAGAGTAAATGCCTCATCACACCTCGTTTGGAACTGGTTTGATTTTTCTCTTATTGAAGTTAACAAGAACACACATCATGAGAACATGTGCATCTACAGTCAGGTCCACATGTATTGGGACACTGACACAATTTCATAATTTTGGCTCTATACGCCACCACAATGGATTTGAAATGAAGCCATCAAGAAGTGAGTGAAGCGTAGACTTTCAGCATTAAGTCAAAGGGTTTAATGGAAATACCGTAGGATTTTAGGAGGGACGGACATTTTTATACATGGGGCTCAAAAGTATTTGGCCATTTGACTGACAGGCTACTCCATAGCCAGGGGTCGGCAGGTCCCTCATTAACTATTAACTCTTTGTGGGCAGAATTGCGCAGCAGAGCAGCTGCCGGCCACTGGAGCCGACTTCACGCGGAGCTAAAGGCAGATCTGGCGAGAGAGCGAAGCGAATGCGTGAAACAAAATACTCCGTAGAGAATGTTTTGCGTATTATTGCTGAATCGCACTCTGAGTTTGAGACAAGTGATCTTGAGATTGACAACCAAAGTGATGTACCAGTATCAGCTGATTGGTCCCCAGCTCAATGCGTCCGGTAGCTGTGTGAAGACACTACTACATGTTACAAGTTGACACCCGCCTCAAAAGAGTTGAACAGGTAGAAGGTCTGCAGTTGATTCCAAGTGTGGACTTTGCATTTGGAAGCTGTCGCTATGAACTCTCAACATGAGGTCCATGCAAGTAAAAAACAGGCCGTCATTAGTCTGAGAAGACAAAACAAACCCGTTAGAGAGAGACAGCAGAAACACCAGGAGTGGGCAACTCAACCATTTGGTAGATTCTTAAAGTGAAGGAACACACCGGTGAGCTCAAGAGCACCAGAAGGTCTGGAAAACCAAAGAAGACAACTGTTCTGGATGACTAAAGAATTCTGTCCGTGGTGAAGAAGAACCAACTCACAACATTTAGCCAAACCAAGACCACTCTCCGGGAGGTCGGCCTATTACTGACAAAGTCAACAATCAAGAGAAGACTTCATGACAGTAAAGACAGAGGGTTTACCACAAGGTGCAGACCACTGGTGAACCTCAAGCATAGGATGGACAGATTAGACTTTACCAGAAAACATTTTTAAACACCAGTCTTGTTCTGAAGCAATTTTCTTTGGACAAAGGAAACTAAAATCAATGTGTACAGAATGATGGAAAGAGAAGAGTATGGAGAAGAAATGAGCGGCTCATGATCTGATAAATAGCACATCACCTGTGAGACACGGAGGAGGCCGTGTTATGACCTGATCAGGGATGGCCGCCAATGGAAGTCACTCACTGGTGTTTATTGATGATGTGACTGCTGACAGAAGTCGCAGGATGAATTCTGAAGTGTAGAGGGCGCTATACTGTCTGCTCAGATTGAGACAAATGAAACAAAACTGACAGGACGACACTTCACAGTACAGATGGACAACGAGCCGAAACACACTGGGACAGAAAACCGAGGGCTTTACAACACAAAGTAGTGGAACATTCTTCAATGGCCGAGTCAATCAACTGACCTCAACCCAACTGGACATGCAGGTCACTTGCTGAAGACAAAACTGAAGGCAGAAAGTCCAATGACCGCAGTAGTAAAGGCTTGGTTGGTTGAGCATCACTGGGGTGGAAACGCAGCACTTGGAGATACGGCCGTGGGCTCAGACTTCAGGCAGTCATCGACTGGGAAAGACCTTCAACCAAATATTGAAAATGATCGTCGTGTTTAGGATTAGGTTAGTTTGTCCAAATACTTTTGAGCCCCTGGAAATGGGAGGACCTTAAATAAAAATGGCTGTCTTTCCCAGAGGTGGGTAGTAACGAGTTACATTTACTTGAGTAACTTTTTAAAAAAATTGTACTTCTAAGCGTAGCTTTACTGCACCATACTTTTTTACTTTTACTTGAGTACATTTGTGAAGAAGAAACGCTACTCTTACTCCGCTACATTGGGCAACACTTGACTCGTTACTTTTTTTCCATTACAGTTGTGCTTAAAAGTTGGTGAACCCTTTAGAATTTTCAATATTTCTGGATAAATATGACCTAAAACATCATCAGATTTTCACTCAAGTCCTAAAAGTAGATAAAGAGAAACCAGTTAAACAGATGAGACAAAAATATTATACTTGGTCATTTATTTATTGAGGAAAATGATCGAATGATTTACTTAAAATGCCACAATTTAAAAGAATGTATTCCAATTAGGGAGCTTTTGCTTCTAAAGGAAACATTCACCCAATAGGACGACATGCAGAAGAGCGTCTCGAAGCAACCGCAGGCTCCCAGCACTGTAGCAGTTCGCCATAAAAGCAATTCCGAAAAGGTCGCGGTCATGCTATAAGCGCTTGTTGTTGATGGGCGATACAAGGAACACTATAAATGCGCAGGGCACAGTATTACTTGGCCACTAAGCTGGGCATGGCTCTGCCTGACTGCTATGTCTGTGTATAGGAGAGCGGCAGGTCCCGCTACAATAAAAAACCGTGCTGTTCCTGTTTCAAGCTGAATAAAGATGGTGTCGCTAAAGTACTGAGACTGAGCTTCGTGTTTTGGGGTGCAAGACATTGGACTCACACGTTACAACACACACACACGTTGTCACAATGCTGTATTAAACAGTATACGCTCGTACGGATGTTGACTATATGAGTGAGGCACGCCGACTGACGATTACCCACAATCCCACAGCGAGAGAGAGAAGAACCATTAGCTCAGTTGTGATCACGTGACGCTCGGCAGACAAAGCGTATACGGACTACTCGTATTGCAAGACCTCGCTCGTTTATCAAGTCAAAATTTATTACAAACTTTATCTCATTTTGTAAAACACTCGCAAACCAAGTTACTCGCAATCCAAGGTTCCACTGTACATGAAAAATGAGAGCCAACTCCTACTGAAGGTTAACCATCACTTGACTGAGTGAAGAACGAGCACGTGTTAACCAAACATGCACAGACACAGACAGTCAAGGTAAAGTGAGACTTCTTGGACGTGCACAAGCTGCCTTGTTCTGATGTTATTTTTTATCAGCTGTGCTATCTGGAGGGCGAGTGAATACAGTGGAACCTCGAGTCACGACCGTAATTCGTTACAAAACTTTGATCGTAACCCGGTTTGGTCGTGACCTGAAGTAATTTCCCCCATAGGATTGTATGTAAATACAATTAATCCGCTCCAGGCTGTACGAACTGTATGTAAATATATTTTTTTAAAGATTTTTAAGCATAAAAATGGTTAATTATACCATAGAAGGCACAGAGTAATAGTAAACTAAATGTAAAAACATTAAATAACACTGAGACAAACACCCAGGCTCCCTGCTCACTCGCTCACTCTCTCTCTCTCTCACTCTCGCTCTCTCTCGTGCTCACTCTCTCTCTCTCTCTCTCTCTCTGCACTCTCTCTCTCTGCGCTCTCTCTCGTGCTCACTCTCTCTCTTTCGTGCTCACTCTCTCTCTCTCTCTCGCTCTATGCTCTCTCTCTCTCCCTCACACCAGCTTTCTCCTCCTGCTTCCTGCCTTCTCCTGCAACCTCCCGTTCTTTCCTGTTCTCTTCTTTTTCCCTTTAGCCAACTCGCGCTTCTATTTATGAAGAGGACGTGGTAGTCGTGCCAACCAACAACTCCTGGGAACAATTACCGATGAGGACCGCTTCTCACCTGTGAAACACCCACATCACGAACTCCTCAGGAACCACTTCTGCCACACACCACCACGCCCCCTCGCTAAGCCGCGAGTGCGGTGATTATTTATTAAAACTGGCCTTTTTGATGGGAGCTGTGGACCCGCTATACCACAGGAGGAAGCTGGGTTGAGAGGAGGTTACAGTTTTGAGGGAGAGTCCCTCTGCGTGATGCACCGAGAACAATGTACAGTACAGGGAGAGACTGAACACGTGTGTAAATCATCGGCGTGTACGAACCGGAAGGGAAACTGGCTTGTTCGTCACCCAAATGTATGGTCGCGAACAGATGCAAAAGTTTGCCGAATTTTTTGGTCGTTACCCGCTATTTTACGTGTTCAGAGACGTTCATGACCCGAGGTTCCACTGTATGCAGTATTATACTGTCAGAGTACAGGAGATCTCGTCACTGTAAGTAGTCTGCACTGTTCAGACACACATGTCACCTACTGGAGGTAGCGCCTTTAAAAGCTTTGTTGTGAAAAACAGAGATTTGGAACTTTGTGTTATTTGCGCATCTTTATTTTGTAAAGATGTTATTTATTTTTACTCATTTTTTTATTTTATTATTTGGAAATAGCAGAATTTGCACATTATTTTATTTGTTTGTCTGTCTTATTAAAGCATTTCTAAAAAATAAATCATTTATTTTGTTCAAACAGTTGCTCAAGACTTGAGTAGTCCATCCATCCATCCATTATCCAACCCGCTATAACCTAACACAGGGTCACAGGGGTCTGCTGGAGCCAATCCCAGCCAACACAGGGCGCATGGCAGGAACAAATACCCAGGCAGGGTGCCAGCCCACCGCAGACCTGAGTAGTCTTTTCACCAAATACTTTTTACTCTTACTTGAATAATTTTTTGGATGACTACTTCTTAGATTTATACTTGATAGCACTTTCATGATGAAATGCATTAAAATATGCATGGGACATTTTACAGATAAATCGTCAACTTCATTTAAATAATGAATACTCTTAATAATAACTCATATGGGGTGGCACGGTGGCAGAGCGGTAGCACTGCTGTCTCACAGGGAGTCACATCTCTTGTGATCCCTGCCTGGAGTTTGCATGTCTTTCCTGGTGGGTTTCCACAGTAGGGCGGCACGGTGGCACAGTGGTAGAGCTGCTGCCACGCAGTTAGGAGGTCCAGGTTCACTGTGTGGGTTTCCTCCTGGTGCTCCAATTTCCTCCCACAGTCCAAAGACACGCAGGTTAGGAGCATTGGCGATCCTAAATTGTACCTAGTGTGTGCTTGGTGTGTGGGGTGTGTGTGTGGCACCCTGCCCGGGGATTGTTTCCTGCCTTGCACCCTGTGTTGGCTGGGACTGGCTCCAGCAGACACCCATGACCCTGTAGTAGTGGCGGAGTGGTGGCTCTGAGGCTAGTGAGCTGCAGTGGCAATCGGAAGGTTGCCGGTTTGAATCCTGTAAATGCCAATAGGGACCCTGCTCTGTTGGGCCCTTGAGCAAGACCCTTAACCTGCAATTGCTGAGCGCTTTGAGTAGTGTCAGTGAGGAAGGGTTGCGCGTAAATATAAATGCAAAGAATTTGAATTTAATTTGGTTAGGATATAGCGGGTTGGATAATGGATGGTCGGATGGATGGTTTCCACAGTGAGCTCAGTTTTCCATCCAAAGGCATGAAGGTTTGGGGTGTTGGTGAAGCTATAATGACGATAGTGTGTGTGTGTGCAATGAACTGATGCCCCATCCAGGAACTTTGTTTCTGTCTCGCACCGATGCTGCTAGAATGATCACATCCCCAAATTGATGGATATAATCATTATACATGCTTTTCAGAGATATAGTGGCAAGGTGTCCTCGGAATTTAATGGATGTTTCGGGCACACGTGTCGCATCGCGTAAAGTAGAAACCTGGCCTGAGGCGCCTTACTTTTCAGCTGATGATCTTGACTAGGGCTTATTTTCGGGGAAACACGGTATATATATATATATATATATATATATATATATTGTATTGAGGATTACTTGTGTTCTCTTCTGTGTATTGTACTGTATTGACCCCCTTTTTTTTGACACCCACTGCATGCCCATCCTACCTGGACAGGGGTCTCTCTTTGAACTGCTTTTCCCTACTAGTGTTTTTTTAGGAGATTTCCTTGTTCTTCTTAGAGAGTTAAGGCTGGGGGGCTGTCAAGAGGCAGGGCCTGTTAAAACCCCTTGCGGCACTCCTTGTATGATTTTGGGCTATACAAAAAATAAATTGTATTGTATTGTATCAAAGATCCCTGGGCATCCTTCATAAAGAGTTGGGTATATCCCAATGTCCAGGCTAAACTGCCCACCATGGCCTGGTCATTCTGCCCTCCCCCACAAATTATCCCCTGTCTCTAATTGGCTAGTTCTCTCGCACCACTTCACTGCCTAATAGCTCATGTTGTGGTGAGAGTACAGGCACAAAAATGGCTGCCGTCACACCATCCAGGTGGGTACTACACATTAGTTGTGGTTGAAGTGGCACCCCACGTCACTATGTAAAACAATCTGAGTAGCGAGAAAAGCGCTATATATAAATGTAAAGAATTTTTATGATTATTATTGTATGGTCGCGCTGGGCATGTGCCCAGAGCACACTGTGCCAGCGCGGCTGCTCTTCTTCTGGTTACTGGTATTTGTTCAGTGGTACCATTTGTTGGACGACTTCTTTGTGTTTATTTTTTCCGGTGTCTTTAGCCTTTTTCCTGTTATTTCTGTGGTATTTTTAGGCTGCTCGTCTTTAGTGTTTGATTTGTGGGGTATTGTTTGATGCTTCTGCGGTGGGCTGGCACCCTGCCCAGGGTTTCTTTCCTGCCTTGCACCCTGTGTTGGCTGGGATTGGCTCCAGCAGACCCCTGTGACCTTCTAATTAGGATATAGTGGGTTGGATAATGGATGGATGGATGGATGGATGGATGTTTTATGCTTTATAATGTGCCCTTGAGTGTTTTGACAGGCTTGATTAAATAAAATGCATACAAATACTAATACTAATAATAAACTTTATGCTCCACTAACTGGCACCAGAATACACAAAAAAAAATCCATCAGTGTGTTTTTCATTGAATAGTGTGAACTGGAGCCAAGCACCCCATGATGGATTATTTATAGATGGGGGAAAAAACACAAAAGATGAGCCTTCTGTCGGAAGAAACAGCAAAACACACACTTGTTTGACATTTTTTTCCCCTGCAATCTTCAGGGCATCAAAGCACCAAAGAAAATGAAGGATGACTTGTGAGAAGGAACTGCCAGGGCAAGCCGTCCATCACCTTTACACCCAAACACGCTGGCACACATGGACAGCTGTTAGCTTATATAGCACCTTCTGTTAGCAAATGTCATCTGACAGGACAGGGGCTGATAGCAAGCGGGCTCCATCAGAGCTCATTTGTGTGCTGATAGCAGATTAGACCACCAAGATCCATGAGAAGCGTGCCAACTTCAGCATCATGAGAGAGTGGCAGCCCACACGACACACACTGGGTATAGGAGAGCTCACTCGCTCATTTTAAGGCTCATCTCAACCAGGAATGGCATCTCCTTGACGGCCTTTATGTTAAATTCAACATCCCACTACAACTTGGTTTAGAACATTATCTATGCCAGGTACTGCCATTTAACGTTCATATGCACATTTTGAATAATTTGGTGACAATTTCTGTATCATTTTCAAAGATTGTTAAATTGCCCTTTTTTAATTTGCAGTCTAATGTCTTACCCAGTCATTTAAAAATCACAGTATCCCAGCAGATTCTATTTGATGACTCCTTTCAGCAGGTGGGTGAAATTTAATATTGCATTTTTGTAAACATCAGAACAATCTCGACGAGAACAGCCCATTTACCCAACAAAGCTCACCGGTCCTGTCCACTTATTTCTTCCAAATAACATCAAGTCGAGTTTTGAAAGTCCCTAAAGTCCTACTGTCTACCACACTACTTGGTCACTCATTCCAAGTGTCTGTCGTTCTTTGTGTAAAGGAAAGCATCCTAATGCTTGTGTGAAATTTCCCCTTCACAAGTTTCCAACTGTGTCCCTGTGTTCTCGATGAACTCATTTTAAAGTCACTGTCTCGATCCACTGGACTAATTCCCTTCATAATTTTAAACACTTCAGTCAGGTCTCCTCTTCATCTCCTGTGAAGGCTCAGCTCTTTTAATCTTTCCTCATAACTCATTGCCTGTAGCCCTGAATCAGCCTGGTTGCTCTTCTCTGGACCTTTTCTTGTGCTGCTATGTCCATTTTGTAGCCTGGAGACTCAAACTGCACACAGGACTCCAGATGAGGCCTCACCAGTGTGTTATAAAGCCTGAGCAGAACCTCCTGTGACTTGCACTCCACACATGAAGGCGCTATATAACCTGACATTCTGTTAACTGCCTTAATGGCTTCTGAACTGCCTGGCAGTTGACAGAGATGAGTCCACTACGACTCCTAAATCCTTCAACAGTCATGGACACTGTGAGAGGGACTTTAAAGGCAACTTCAGAGCACAACAAGAGAGAAATGAATAGGAAGTTAAACTCATGCTAACATTTAACACATTACAACCTGGTATGAATAGAGACATGGGTCTTATGGCCAGATTTGAGGATTGTTTGCCTTCTCTCTGTGTATTTAAACCTCACATTTTGACTTCCTATGTGTAATTTTTTACATTTACATTAAATTTCATCTGCCCAAGCCTGTATGCTATCCAAGTCCTTCTGTGATGATATAACAGATTCAAAATGATCTGCTAATCCACCTATCTTGGTATCATCTGCAGACTTAATTTATATATACCGTCATGTTAAAAAATAAGTTCACCCTTTGAAGTTCTTGACTTTTTTAACAAAACTTGAACAGGCAAACAGTAGATCTGCATGGACCTCATAATCAAGTGCCTACATATAAAAAGGGTTGTACAGGGTGAGTCAAAGTAAAGTGGCACATTTCTCAATGTCACTGCTTGAGTGAGTTGGGGTAGAGAGTCCTTTGATAGGTGGAAAACACGCCTTGGTCTGGTGCATACCGTGCTTTCACTGTTAAAAGTGTTCTTCAAAAACAACAACTCCATCATCACTACACAACGCAACTACCAAACACACTTCAGCATTCCTCCTAATGGTGACATCCCAAATCGGAAAACAGTTCTTCAGTGGGTGGCTAAATTTAGACAGACGCTTACAACATTGAACATAAAATCTCCAGGGGCCTAATGTATAAATAGTGCGTATGCACAAAAATGTTGCATAAGCCCATTTCCACGTTCAAATCGCGATGTATAAAACCTACACTTTTCCACGGTACCTCATACCTTGTCGTACGCAAGTTCTCCGCTCAGTTTTGCAGACTGGCGGTACCCAGCGTCAAAGCAGTGCTGCTATTCCTGTGTGGTTTCCCTTTCTTTTTCAGATCCACATCCCTGACGCGGCTTTATAAATACACTGAAATTAACCGCATATTGTTTATTAGTGTAATACATCTGATTGTAATTAACCAGTAACAATATAATGGTCCACAGAATGGCCAAACTATTCTAAATACCATAACTGCTTTAGCGTTGTTACTCTCACTGCACCTTCTTCTTCATCTTTCAGCTGCTCCCATTAGGGGTTGCCACAGCGGATCCTCTTTTTCCATATTACTCTCACTGCACCACTCGGAGTATTTATATCACTGTATCTGAGTGTGGAATCAAAGATTTACAGAAGCTGAGAAAGAGAATTATCAGTATACAACATCAAGCACACGCTGCCTCAGCCATGCACACAGTCTATTTGAACTCTTTCCATACGACAGATGATTCAGAGTCTTTCCTGTACGGACCTCGCAGTTCACAAACAGTTTCATCCCAAGAACTCTAAACACACTCAATCAGCCCATCAAGTGCTCCTTGTAGAACTGTTAGGAATTATAAGTACAATCACCTCACTGTAAACTTGCGATACAGTTATAATATTGCACAACCTGAGCCATTTTATAAAGCGCATATTTACATATGATGACGATATCATTTTGAAGATGAAATGCAGCAAAATATGTTTATTATATTATACAGATAAAACTTTAACTTCATTTAAATAATCTATATTCTTAATAATTAAACATGCCAGGACACGGTGCCACAGCACAAGCTAGGAACTTGCCCTCCATTCACAGATTGTTCCTGCCTCGCGCCGTGTTCTTGCTTGTGCTGACGTGACACTGGAAGGATAGATGGACAGAATAATTAAACATGAACTATGAAGATATTTCAATGTTCCTTAAAAGTTTTGAGGAATCAGCATTCTAAGCTTACAGAAGGCTTACCGTCTATTACTGAGCTGATTGTGTGACGATTGGGTATTTGGAGAAAAGGAAGGACAGGAACTCGAGGTTAGTACGTTTGAAAGAGACAGTACTGCTACAGTAAAGTATTTCATTGAACGTCGCGCACGGCGCAGCAAGCATCTTGTGTAAGACATGAACAATCACTGGATGGGGCACCTGCTCGTCACTATCACCGTGTTCCCATGTTTAATAACCTGCTTTAATTCCTATCATCATGAAAATGATATCACGTATACATCTTAGTAGTTTTAATTATTCAGAGAGCTGTAATATCACGAGTGTAATGGATTCTGTGTCCTGTCGGAGGAAGAGAAAGCCGGTTTAAGAAGCACGTAGTGATTCACACACATAGAGCACATAGAAGATCAAATACAAAACAAAGCATTTAATGTGCTACTTTAGTTACGATGGGATTTGAGAAACTAGTTAATTAAACGATTTAAAGATGAAGTTTATGATGTTCTACTTTAATGACAAAATAAACTATGTGATTAAAGTGGAAATTTTGAGATTAAAGTTGACATTTCGAGCTTTTTTCCCCCACTGTGTGCCTATTTTTTTTCTCTATACCCTAATATGCTTTCATATGACACTCAGACGGTGGGCTACGACTCGCCTTTTCACGGCGACTTTGATATATGACAACGACTTTGTGAACTTGAGCTTTTGAGTTTCTCCGACACGCTATGTCACTCGATCAATTCCTTTTAATTATTTATATCACTTTTTAAACCAACGAATACTATGTTTTTCTTTGCCTCCACTTGGAATTCGCTGAAATTCTTCTATTTTCCCCCGTGCTTTTGCCATTGTCTTTTCACAGAAGGCTGAGCTTAAGGGCTATTTATATTGATTTGCATATTCAAAGAGGTCTAATTCTGGGAGGAGTTTGGGGCGGGACAGCAGATGCATGCACGTGCGTCACTTTTCATGCTGACCGGGATTTATGTAGCAGAAGAACGTGGAACTTCGCAAACGCACAGATTTATGCATCTGGAATTTTTTGTGCGGTAGCACATTTCAGCTTTTGTCTGTACACCATGTTATAGTGTGAGTTCTTCGCACACCATTATGTATGAGGCCCCAGGTCTTGTCTTCTTTTTAGATACATTCCTTGGTGGCTCTGCTACCGTGCTTCACTTCATTATCAGGTTGGAAGGTCCATTTCTGGCTCCATGTCAACTGTTGGAGTGATGGATCATATTCTCCTCAAGCACACTTTGGTATGATGCAGAATTTATACTTGACTCGATCACTGCAAACTGCCCAAGTGTCTGTCTGAGACAGCAAAGCAACTCCAAACCAGAACATTTCCACCTCCATGCTTTACAGTTGGCTTGAGGTTCTTCTCCTGAAATGCTGTCAAACATGTCCACCGTTACTGTGGCCAAATATCTCTATCTTTGATTCATCTGTCCAGAGTAGAAGGCCTTGTCACTTCCTAGATGTTTGATGGCAATCTTGCTGTGATGTTCTTTTAGGACACCAATGGCTTTGTTCCTTGCACACCACACATGCAGGTCTCTATCTGAGTGCAGGTGCA
This sequence comes from Polypterus senegalus, assembly GCF_016835505.1. Taxonomy (NCBI): domain Eukaryota; kingdom Metazoa; phylum Chordata; class Cladistia; order Polypteriformes; family Polypteridae; genus Polypterus; species Polypterus senegalus. Next base: position 3,919,878 of record NC_053158.1, on the reverse strand, counting down.
AACACTTTGACACCAGCTGTGACCTGCAGATCCTTTGATGATATTTTGGGGTTCTGGGAAACACCTTTTAGTATCAAATAGTCAGCTCTTGGACTGAATTTGCTGGGTCGGCCAGTCTTGGCAATCATCTGAAATCTACACCACTTGACTGAATGATTAATATCATATCATTTGGTGATCTTTTGAACTCCCTTGTCATAATCCTTGGCATCCACAACCTTCTTTCTGAGGGCCTTAGTGAGCTTTTTTTGGTCTTGTCATAATGACACCACACACGCCAGTAGCAAAGAAAACACCAGACCTGAGTCACCTCCCGAAAGGTCCACCTGCATAAGTTCCTTAGGAGCTTCTGATCAGCTCATCAGGTACACTTAATTCTAATTTGATGGATTTAAAGTCATGATAAATGTAGGGGTGGGCTTACTTTGACTTTTACCCATGTGTCAAACCTTACCCAATGATGGTCCAAGATTCTCCAAGGGAGAACTCTGACATTCATCCATGATTCTTCAAAAGAGACAAACCCTCCCCTGATGATCATTGGGTGCATTCGACAAGGAAAGGGTCTCAAAGACAATAAAAGGGACAAGCTTGGGTCACAACAAAGAAAAGCTGATATGGATTGTGAGAATGAATACGCCATGTCCGTTTGATGTGTCATTCATTCAAGTAAGTCACCTTTATCTTGTCACACACGATGTGCTTGGGAGGCAACTTGATGACACCACCCTGAACAGAGGGTTGGCCCCATCACCTAATGCTTCCCCTCTTTTTCTTCCTACAGATTGGATGACCTGCCAGTCTGTGTTGTTGTCTCCTGGCCCCGCCCCTTCCGGTCTGGCTCCCTCTTTGGGACAGCGCTGCCATCTTTGGATCAGTCAAGTTCTGGGAAAGACACCCATACCTTGTTGCTAATTTGACTTGCTTCTTTTTGGCCATCAAATATACGGGGTTCGTCTCCGAGTGCCCCAACTTTCTTTCACTGTTCTTTTGATTTCTGTAGGCACTGTTTGCATGAAGATCTACTGTTTGCCAGCTCCATTTATCCATTGGGTGTGCTTAATTTTTCATGACTGTAATAAATGTAATGAAGAAAAGTCCAAAACTCCTACTAAATGTTGTGCAGGTCTGATCCACAGAAGAAGTGCTGTTAGGTGTTACTGCTGCACATGAAGGTTCGACTAACTATGAAATCCAAGGGTGCACTTACTTTTTCACAGAAAGCTTTGAATGTTGGATGGGTGTAGTAAATAAAGGCACAAAAGATTATAAGTGTTTACACTTTGACACACTAATGAGTTTAGGAGACAGTTTACGGGCTCAAATAGATGCCGTCACCTCAACGAACCAGGGGTTGTTGCTACCCTCTAACTCTTTTTCCTCTCTTCTGGCAGAACAACTGAAAAATCCATACAGTAACATCACTTCTGGGTTCCATCCCTCAAGAACCCACCACTTCATGAGGTCACTTCCGGTTCCAACCCTCAAGATCCCAGCTCTTCATGACATCACTTCTGGCTCCAACCCTCAAGATCACACCTCTTCATGACATCACTTCCGGGTCCAACACTCAAGATCCCAGCTCTTCATGACATCACTTCTGGGTTCCAACCCTCAAGATCCCACCTCTTCATGACATCACTTCCGTGTTCCAAACCTCAAGATACCATCTCTTCTTGATATCATTTTCAGGTTCCAGCCCTCAAGAACCTACCTCTTCATGACGTCATTTCCAGTTCCAACTTTCAAGACCCCACCTCTTCATCCTGTCACTTCCAGTTCCAGAATGCCTTTCACCCATGACATCACTTCCTGTAAATCTATTCTCTTTCTCTCTCTATATATATATATATATACTGCCTCCATTTCTCTTTTACTCAGTTCCGTTGTGAACTCTGTCTGTGAAGACGTCATTTCTTTTTTTGCGCTCTACAGTATACGGGGAATTCCCCCCAAATCTTTGACGGTGTTCATGTCCTTATTTTACAGCTCATTGTGCTTGTCTGTACTTTGGAGTTCAATGAAGATGAGACGACACTTTAGTGACTAGTTAATGCCGTATACCAGGACATTCCAAGCAGTTCACTTACTTCTTCTTGTTCCTGATGTAGGCCACACAGATTTAGGATTGTCCAAAGCGTCACGCTGATAACATAAAGAAGTGTAAAACTGTAACGCCACAGTGTTACTCCGCTTTTATGAACTACTCTTCCCTGAAATTTGCGATAAGAGTTTGGAGCCGTGGAGTGCGTTTAGCTAGGCGTCATACTCAGTGTTTGAACCTTGGCCATCTCAGCAGCATCTCCACAGTTTTGGATCTTCAGATAGAACAGAAGTTGTTTATTTTCGGCTTCATAAAAACAGATAAGCATAAGTGGATTCCTCAGCTGGAGTGAAACTTCCTCAAATAAATTGCATTTCTCTTCTCAGAGGGGAAATTGATTTGCACAGGGAGGTCTGCAGCAGGTGACCTGCTGGTTTTATTTTAGATGAAGTTATTCACGTGGAGGGTCACGCTGCCTAAAAAGAATTTATTTTTAGTGCGCCTGAAACACATTTTTTTTCACATTGCTAACGGCAGATTATTTCACCAACTCACTGCCACTCTCTCGATATGTTTGACCCTCTCACTTTGTAAATTGTAGGAGTATTCAGTAAGAAGTCCTTGTGGTTGGCAGCAGATGTTAGCAGCAAGCCGACAGCACTCTTCGGAGTGACTTGGTTTTTTTGCTTTTGCCATTATGAGAAAATAAGATGAGGTTTTTTCCAGCAGTTCCCCTGCTCCATTCAGCCTGTCAAGATGACACGTCGACTGAGGCTTGCAGTGAGCTGTGATAAACCAAACTCGATGTTTTTTAAAATATCAACCGGGGAGGGGTGGGGAGGGGGCCCGAAAGGAAAATCTGGGTGGGTGTTGAGACAGAAGAACACCATGTAAGGACACTTTTGAACACAACTGCAAATAAACTCTTCACAAAGTGCAAATTAGGGCTTTACAACAGGGTTAGAACTCAGACAGGACGTTCACGTGATTACAAAATGTCCCAATAAGGTCTGCATCTGTGCGCCACGCGCTCATTCAGTCATTTAGTGTCTGCTCTTTGCTCAGAGGTCCGTCAGAGGAAATAAAAATGAATGTTCTGCATGAACAACTCCCACCATTTATAACTGAAAACTGCGTCACTCTGGGGCTCCATCGGGGTCAGCAGACCTCAGGCAGTTAGTCTGACTGTCTGACGGTCTCTCCATCAAAGTCTACCCTTCATCTGTCAGATTGTGCCCTTCATCTACAGGCATACAATACCCTCTAAGTCTGCATTTGAGCTGCCTATAACACAGTGCCCTTCATCTATCGATTTGGACACACAGCATTTTCATTTCATCTTTTGATTTGTCTGTTGGTCTATCTGTCATATACTGCATTTCATCTATGTACAGTATCTATTTGCATACAGTCCCTTCTTCACCATTTATTTATTGATCAAACTATCATATCATGACTTTCAAGAATCTAATATATATAGTGTCTTTACAAATTGCAGACTGATCAATTTATCTATAATGTATTGACTTTCATTTATTTGTATACAGTAGCTCCCTTATGTATCTAGAGATCAAACTGTTAGTCTGCTTATTATATAGTGCCTTTCACATCTATCTATCCATCTATTTATCCTGCTGATTATACCAAAATTAATATCTATCTATCTATAATATAGTGCATTTCATATCTATCTATCTATCTATCTATTAAATAGTGCCTTTCATATCTGTCTATTATATAGTGCCTTTCATATCTATCGATCTATCCTGCCAACTATACTAATATTAATATCTATCTATCTATTTATCTATCTATCTATCTATCCTGCTGACTATATCAAAATTAATATCTACCTATCGATTATATAGTGCCTTTCATATCTATCTATCTATTAAATAGTGCTTTTCATATCTTTCTATCTATCCTGCCAACTATACCAATATTAATATCTATCTATCTATCTATCTATCTATCTATCTATCTATCTATCTATCTATCTATCTATCTATCTATCTATCCTGCCAACTATACCAATATTAATATCTATCTATCTATCCTGCTGACTATACCAAAGTTAATATCTATCTATTTATCTATCTATCTATCTATCATATAGTGCCTTTCATATCTATCTATTTTATATAATGCCTTTCATATGTACCTATCTATTGTATAGTGACTTTCATATCTATCTATCTATCTATCTATCTATCTATCTATCTATCTATCTATTTATCTATCTATCCTGCCAACTATACCAAAGTTAATATCTATCTATCTATCATACATTGCCATTCATATCTATCTACCTATCTATCTGTCTGGCTGATTGTATATAATGCCTCTCCTATCTATCTATTGGGTGTCAGTCTGTCTATCATATTGTGCCTTTCATTGATTTGTTTAAAGTGACTTTACTTTCTATTGATCAGTCTGTAAGTCTGTCAGTCATATAGAGCCTTTCTTCTGTGTATCGATCAGTATGTTAATCTGTTCATCATATAGTGCCTTTGACCTATCTAATTGAGTATATTGCCTTTCCTAGCCATCTATTGATCAATCTGCCCCTTTACCCCCTGGCCCTGATAGCATTGCAATAATATTCTCTAATAATTCATATATTTTTTATACATAATAAATTAACTATTTAACATACTGGTATATTATAAGACATTGTTTTGTTCCAGTACACAAGCCTGACCAAACGATTAAAATGCATATATAATGAAAGGATAGAGATTCATAAGTAAATAAAAATTATGCAACTCACTCTCAGGTAATGATTCAGTTCGCAGATGAAATGAATGAGAATCGTGTGCTTTGTTATCAAGTTACGATTCAGTTCTTTTTGCACTGCATTTACTTGTACGACAAACACATCACGGTAGGACAAGCTTTACGTTTTTCTCAGGCGACCATTCACTGGTGCATTGTCATCTGCGTGAGTTGGCACATTGGCAGCTTTGTGGGTTTGCTTCCCAGGGTCTCCCTGTGCGGAGAGTGCTTTGAGTAGTGAGAAAAGCACTCTATAAATATAAAGAATTCTTCTTATTATTTAGTGTGTCATCTTGCAGGTTTTTGCGTATTTGTATTTGTTAGATGAACATTTGTTGTTGTTGGAGTTATTTGGATGGATTTGTGTTTGCGTTATTCATTGAACTGGTTCTGCATTACTTATTTAATGTGTTCTTTATCATTGATTTATTTAACAGGCTTGTTACATGTCTGTATGTGTGTGAGAATGTGAGGCGAGTCAAGGCAGGGTGATTTAATAGTGACCCTAAAATAAAATTCAATTAATCACCATTATAAAATAGTGTGAATGTGAGCGCCTCGGGACCGCTAATACTGGAGCCGTGGGGATGTGAGTGTGCGGTTTACATAAAGTCTAAAGGCCGTCAGCCTCCCCCTAAAGTTATCCTTAAAAGACTCAAATGTTGATAGATGGGCTGTCTCAATTTAAATCATATTGTACTAAAGAAGAAAGTCGATAGTTTTTAAGTCGAATTTATTTCTTTACAGAACATACCACAGTATGCATTTGCCACGCCAAACTGGGTTCTAAACGTAAGCATTTACTATAAATTAAAAAAAAAGAAAACACAGAGCCGGTCTTGGAATTTATTGGACCTTATGGGGCATGGGACACTTGGGAAACAAAAGCTTAAAAATGAAGAGATGGAGTGTCAAAAGTTTCGATATTTGAAAACACGTTGTTCCGTGTTCGTGACAAGAACAAGGATCTGGAAATTCTCTTTTTTATCGTATATTCTTCTTTTTGTCGTGGTTAAGGATACATTTTACTATTCGCTTGTGTGAGTTCTCACATAAATACGGAAATAAAATAAAACGAACCACGTGGCACCGACAGTTTATTGTGATTTGGGCATTCAAAAGGAAATCGCATCCTCATGATTGTCCTGTCGAGGATGGACAGGTGATTTTTTTTTTTTAGTGAGCTAAGTGGGAGAAGTGCTCAAAAAAAATGAAACCAAAACAAATACAAATAAATATACAGACAAGAATCGAAGTCGAGAATGGGTGAAAATCGGCGAACCAGTCAAACTGAGTGACAAAATTCGGAGGAAGTATAAAAGCGAAAAATTCTTCTTTTTGCTTTGCGCACTCCCCCACCATAACCTATCGTCTGTGGGGGAGGAGTGAAAGCTTTGGATTCGTTAAAAATTTCGATCTCAATGTTTTATCAAAAACATCGATATCTCGATGACAGATGAGTCTGTCTGTATTGGTGTCTAAGTTTCTTGAGGACAATCGAGAGCTGAAATGGCTGGACGGAAAAATCCCAAAATCGAAATTTCAGCCTGTTCTGAGATGGCGATGTGCCGATTCGTTTTTGAGCCAAATGGTGCAAGAGAAAGAGACAAACTAGAGGAATCCTTAAGTACCAGAATTCTGTAATTAAGTACAATTTTTCTCATTAAATGCTATCGTAATGACTGTTTTATTATAGTCAGAAATATCAGCATCAGAGCGGTAAATAATGACTGAAATGTTACCGAATAGTTTGGGTAAATTGGTTCCGAGGGTGCAAAGAGCCTACTGATGCTTACATCAAACTTTTTTGTTTTTGAAGAGGTTGTATGCGAAGATCGGATAACACAAGGAGCCCCCAGCTAACCTTTTATCCCATTGCAACGACCGCTCGTGGGTCACGACGCTTGAAGCCACACCCCTAGAAAGGTGGGATGCGCTGCTAACAACGGTTCTCAAATTGACGGTGATAGAAGGTCCTGAAAAGAGCAGCCGTGACATTAGAATTTACAAAATAAAATTCACAAGAAGCTAATCAAGATGGCGGGAGGGGGTGAAAGGTAATTACAGAAGAAGACAAACCCAGCTGATCTTCTTTAAAAATGGAGAAATCCCATAATATTGGGGGAGTTTTGCTCATAAATGACGTGTAGAAACCAGATTATGTGGTGTGTGTGCGGTCGCAAGATGCTAATTAATACTCGACAACTGTGGTAAGATTTTAAGCTTTAATTTTCAGGTGATGCCCCATAGCCTCCATTGTAAAGCATCAGTGATGGCAAGATATATATATATACAGTAATCCCTCCTCGATCGCTGGGTTGCGTTCCAGACCCCCCCGCGATAGGTGAAAATCCGCGAAGTAGAAACCATATGTTTCTATGGTTATTTTTATATATTTTAAGCCCATATAAATTCTCCCACACTGTTTATAAATATTCCCCGCAGAGTTATACAGCATAATCCCTTTGTATTCTCTTAGATATTAGGTAAGATTCATTGAAGTTATGTATATACACACACTGTTTATATACAGTAAAACCTAAATATTATTTTAAAGATATTGAGTGTCTCCGATATCACATATGTTACAGCCATTACGATAGACAGGCCACCAGCAATAAATACGTACAATGCAACAAAAATTGTATACAGTAAATGTGTGTGTACAGTGACACTAAACGTACGTACATGTACTAAGTACTGTAAGTAGAAAATTAATTATAGTTACTCACCAACAATGACACGATGACTTGTCCGGTAACGAAGAGTTTAATTTTACTGCACAACAAAGGAGAGCGTCACAGCCCTTAAAGTAGCCACTTCAGGCGATTGTGTAGCACTGCCGTTGTTCTTCTTCAATCCAAATCCCTAAAGCAGATTCCATCCAGACTATTGCCTTATTACATCCACTTACAACTTGTTTTACACCCTGGTTAAAAGGACACTGCGGCCGTAGATCTTATATTCCTTTCCTACTTTTTAAATAAAAAGAATCGTAGCCTTCAACAAATCCAAAACGTTTACCTTTTCGGCAATCGTTAACATCTTCCGTTGGCGCTTGGGCACGGCCCCTGAAGCAGTAGCAGATCATTTTGGAGCCAAAATGAAGGGCTTGACTACACACAAAGATAAACACAAAAGAGCACAACTCTTTACACAGAGAAACACGTTGATGCTGAATGAGCGAGACGAGACTTCCTGGTTAACTCTGCATTCAGCACGCAGGAACTTAACTGCGTGCTCTGATTGGTTAGCTTCTCAGTCAGGAGAACTTAACTGCGTGCTCTGATTGGTTAGCTTCTCAGTCATCCGCCAATAATGTCCCTTGTATGAAATCAACTGGGCAAACCAACTGAGGAAGTATGTACACGAATTAAAAAGACACATTGTCCGCAGAACCCGCGAAGCAGCGAAAAATCCGCATTATATATTTAGTTATGCTTTCATATAAAATCCGCGATAGAGCGAAACCGCGAAAGTCAAAGTGCGATATAGCGAGAGATTACTGTATATATATATATATATATATATATATATTTAAATTTATAGAAAATGCTTAACTTTAACTCTTTGAGAGCTGAATATTTTTTACAAAAAACAGTTTCTGAAAAGCAATGGCTTTACACAGAAATCTACGTTAAATGTCTGTTGCTGCATGCTGTGGCTGCCAGTTTGCCAAGAATGTGCGGCAGGCTTGCTGCCAGACTGTCTTCACGTGGCTGGGAAAGCAGCAGCGGTCACGGTCACAGTGCATTACAATCTGGTTTCCACCTCTTATCATTGTTAAGTGGCAATCCTCCCTGGCGGACATTGTCAGTACAACGATTGGCTGGGGACCAATCAGCTGAAGCTGGAAACTCACATTGGTTTTTGATCATCTGTATCAAAATCAAAGTCCGACAAGTCATGTTGTTTGCGCCTTGCTACTCATGTCAGTGCAGGAAATCTCGATCAAATCAATGAATCTAACATTCCTTCAGTCAACGAGAGTCCAACTAAGACATAACACTTGGTTTTGACATCCGTTTACAGTTGATAACCATTGTCAACTCCTCCTTTTGACAAAAGTCGACATCAGCCCTGAAAGAGTTAAGACAGAATTTCATGAGGCAAATGCACATTTAACGTTTGTGAAGAAATACCTTTGATTTGAACGGTGTCTGTAGAGTATGTCCCCCGAGTTATTAAAATGACCATCCATAGAGGGGCTGTACTGGAAAGGTACGGAGCGAGCGCCGCTTGAGTTACTAAAACGCTGCCCAAGGCATGGATGATAGGAATGGGGTTGTGGGGGTGAAAGGTGGGGGTTAGGATAGGTCTGGGGTGATATAAACAGCGCCCCTGAGAGAACTGGGTATGGCGGGGGCCTGCCCCCCTCGGTGTCCATAGAAAATGTTTCTCGAGTTATTAAAACGACGCCCCTCGCTATCCATAACATAGATGAAGGGGTGATAGGAGCGGATAGGACTGCAGTGTGCATCACTGGAGTGATATAAACAGCACCCCCCGGGGTCTATAGTGTGCTTTTCATATTATTAGACCTTGAGAACTGGGTGTGGTGGGGTTTATCCCCCTCGGTATGTGTAAAGCATGTCCCTTGAGTTATTAAAATGAGGGCCCTTGCCATCCATTGCGTGGATGAACTGGAAAGGTACGGAGTGAGCGCCATTTGAGTTACTAAAACGCTGCCCAACAGATGGATGGAAGGTGGGGGGAGCAGATAGGTGTGCAGCGCACATCACTGGAGTGACAAAAACAGCACCCCTCGGTGTCTATAGAGTGCTGTCAGTATTATTAGACCTTGAGAACCAGATATGAAGGGGGCCTGGTCCTCCTTTGTAAATGCAGAGAATGTCCCTCGAGTTATTAAAACAAAGCCCCTCGCTGTCCGGAGACTGGATGAAAGGTTGATGGGAGCGGACAGGTCCCGTGCGCACATCACTGAAGTGATACAAACAGCGTCCCTCACTGTCTATAGTGTGCGTCAGTATTATTAGACCTTGAGAACCAGGTGTGGTGGTGGGCTAATCCCCCTCAGTGTCCATAGAGCATGTCCCTTATGTTATTAAAATGGCGCATCTCCCTGTCCATAGACTGGATGTACCAGAAAGGTATGGCGCTCACACCATTACCACTTGACATCCAGTGCACATGCACCCCTTAACTAACACCTAATTGATTAACTGGCTCAGCATACAAGTGGAAAATGCAGATAATTCACCTTCTGCGATAAATCCCTTGTCCAGAAGTGTAAGCACCCCTTCAAAGGGGGGTTGACGTTTTTGAGTAATTTTGCAATGGAAGTCAAGGCTCCCGGAGGTGTCTAGAACGTCTGTGCTCACCGTCAGCGGACAACGTATGTCTTTATATCAAAGGAAAGGAAACAAGAATGAGGTCGCCCGTAGTCAGAGAGGTTGATTGTTTCTGCCAACGCACACATGCCCAGTGTAGACGAACAGTTAAGTCACATGCATTTTCTGCCATTTTAATGTGGGCGGGGATCTCGTGGTAAACGATGTGATGTGGGCGGAGATCGTTTTTATTTAAATACCTTGCTATAAATTGATAAGGTATCCGTACACATGCAGCATTTTTTTTAAACCTTCACTCAGCTGACTGGTTGGCCATTTTTGGGAGGGCATCTGTGCCCCTCTACCCACCCTCTACCATTGTAATCCGGGCGTGGGCTGTAAGCAATTTTCATAAAATGATTTCTCTTCTCCCCTTTTGAGTTGCCGGCGCACAAATCATTCCTTTCAAATCTTTTTCTTTCTTTGTTCAATCCAGCCGCTAATTGCAGAAGTGAAATGTGAGTAAATGAAGCAGAGGAGTTAAGAGAGTTAAGTCTTTGGGATTTCTTTCAATCAGCTCACCTTTGTTTTCATAACGCAGTGATCCCTGCAATCATCTCGAGCATTTGCACTAAAGCGTTTCCCACAGAGTTCGAGCCGAACGGCTGGGGCGGCAGCAGCAGCAGTAGGAGACTCACGGCGTAAGAAGATCCGATATCTCCAAGTGGGTGGGAGTGGCAGGACGTGAAGCTGTCACGCTTCGTTCCAAAACAAGCTGCTCCAATGAGGATGGGGAAGACATCACAAAATAAACGTCCTACTGATGACTGAAAACTGGCTCATGGAAGACGAGAGGTGCAAATATCCAAAATAGATATAAAGTGACTGGTGCCCCCAAGTGGTGCCCCATTCCCCAGGTCTTGTAGCTTAGAAACATTCTTACTCGGCCTGAAATGCTGCTGGACTCATCAAGCACTCGGTGACCATTAATGTTAAGCAATTTTCCCACCGCAAGAACTTTGTTTAAAGGATGCAATGAATTCCTGTACAATGCAGGGCCTGAGCCACTCGTGGTCCTTGGACCCCTTTAGTGTGATGTGTTCCTAACTCACAACAGGAACTGTAACCTTTATGAAAAATATGTGACATTCCAATAAGAGTGGTCCGGTACAAAGTTAGGTGTATTTGAGAGTTTTCAGAGGAACCTCTGGGAGGCAGCTGTGAAGAGGGAGGTGGTGCTAAGTGTGGCATATTTGGGAGATTTTAGGAGACCTTCCTCCCCAATTTGCACAGTGTGTGGTGCGGCACACCAGGGAGGTGGATGTGGAGAGTAAGGTGGTGCTAAGTGTGGCACATTTCAGAATTTACAGGGTACCTCCCTCCACAATTAGTGCTTCAGTGCAGTGTATGGCATGGCACAGCCCACTGGGGAGGCAGCTGTGAAGAGGGAGGTGGTGCGAAGTGTGGCACGTTTGGGAGATTTTAGGAGACCTTCCTCCCCAATTTGTACTTCAGCACAGTGTGTGGTGCAGCCCACTGGGGTGGAAGCTATGAAGAGTAAGGTGGTGCTAAGTGTGGCTCAATTAGGAGTTAACAGGGGACCTCCCTACACAATTAATGCTTCAGTGCAGTGTATGGCATGGAACAGGCCATTGGGGAGACAGCTAAGAAGAGGGAGGTGGTGCTAAGCGTCGCACATTTGGGAGTTTTTAGGGGACCTCCATCTTCAATTTGTACTTCAGCACAGTGTGTGGTGCGGTGCACCGGGGAGGTGGCTGTGAAGAGTGTGGGGGTGCTAAGTGTGGCACATTTCAGAGTTTACAGGGGTCGTCCATCCCCAAATTGTACTTCAGTGCAGTATGTGGTGCAACACAACTGGGAGGTGACTATGAAGAGTGAGGTGGTGCGAAGAGCAGCTCAATTGGGAGTTCATGGGAGACCCCTAAGCCTAATTGCTTTGAACCAATCACAACTTCATGACAGATTATTGCTTCGATGCGGGGCATGGCATGGCACGCCAGGGAGGCGGATGTGAAGAATTAGTCGCTGCAATCGGGAGTCCACGGGAGACCCCTGCACCTCACTGCTTCAAAGCGATCGTGAGTTCACCAGGGTGATTATAGCTTTGATGTGGTGTACGGCGTGGTGCACCAGGGAGGCAGTTCTGAAGACTGATGTGGTGCAGTGTGTGGTGCTGCATCTTCAAGGATAACCCTCTCAAGTCCAAACTACTTACAGTGTTGTACGATGACACCGGTGCTTGTGGACAACCAATCGACACGATTTTTCACCCCAGCCCCACCCACGATAGCTCCTGGTTGGACAAAATCTACAAACCCTGGAGGAGGAGCTGAAAATAACACCAAGAACTACAAATGGCCTGGGATCCTGTGGTGGGAATGCTACAAAAGTTCCTGAGTTTCTAAAAAGTTCCGAAAAAAGCTCCTTGAAGTTTTGTGGTTTTCTTTTCAGAAGAAATCTAAAAGTCTGTCCCACCTGAGTGAGTGTGGATATGCAGTTGTGTAAATGTGCCCACCCAGAGCTGACTCCTGATGGCTCAGAAGATGGATTGGGGGACAGGAGAAGTTTAAAATGTCAAGATATGAGGGTCAGGATTCTACAAGCAAACCCATCTAAAGAATCAAAGGACAGAAATAAGTCCCCTGTATTTCATATTGCGCCTTTCATATTGAGCATCCAGTGACCACTGCATCATGAGGGACCTGAGCAGATGGACGGCTGGTGATGAAGCCCACATGCAGTTCCACAGCTTCCATGCCTTTTCTGAGCTGTGAGCCCCCTTCTCACTGTAAATATCAACGCATCTTGACAAATCGGAAATTTTCTTCACCCCCACAGGGCATCCGACATCACTAACCAACACGGAGCACGCGGGCATCAGAAGAGCGAAGCTGGAAAGATGCGGGACACCGGGGCCCCTCCACAGAGACGGACCAGAAACAAACAAGCATTGAGCCACTCAAGGGGCAGAGGCCTCAGCAACGGTGACGGCTTGAGACGCGAGGGGCAAACAAGGAGGCCACTGTCAGCACGCGGACACCCCCCCCCAACTCACCTCCAGGCAGCCAGGGGCCGGGGGGCTACAGCAGCCACATGTTTATGTAAAGACGCAAAAGAGGCAGTCATTGTGGTACTGGGAAGAATAAGCTGTTGTGCGGACCGTGAGCCCTAGTGACATTACGACATGGCGAAGGGTCACACCAGATGTCAGGACGGAAAGAGGAACGGGCAGCGGTGGGCTTAATGGCCGAGGGCGCAGAAGGCGCATTCTGTAATTACAACTGCACTAATGTTACGTCATATTGGATGATTGATATTGCAATTACTTGTCCCAAAATTCGATATTTGATATTTCTTGATACGCTCTCAAAACACGTTAAAGATAGAAGATCAGAACTATAGAGAAAGGAATACATGCATTTTCTACAAAGACTCTATCTATCTATCTATCTATCTATCTATCTATCTATCTATCTATCTATCTATCTATCTATCTATCTATCTATCTATCTATCCATCTATCTATCTTTTATATAGTGACTTTCATATCTATCTATCTATCTATCATATAGTGCCTTTCATATCTATCTATCTATCTATCTATCTATCTATCTATCTATCTATCTATCTATCTATCTATCATATAAGGCCTTTCATATTTATTTAACACCTTTCATAGCTATTATATAATACCTTTGACATATCTATCTGTTATATAGTGCCTTTCATATCTATCTATCTATCTATTATATAGTGCCTTTCATATCTATATATCATATAGTGCCTTTTATATCTATATATCTATCTATTATATACTATGATTCATATAACTTTGCCTATTTCATATTTGTCTATCTCTCTATTAGTTTTATATAGTACCTTTCATGTCTATCTGATATATATGTGTTTCATATCCATCTATTTTATGGTGTCTTTCATATTTCCCTATGTATTATATTGCGTATTGTACAGTATATCTATCAATATTATATGATGCCTTTCATCTATATTTATTATATAGTGCCTTGCACACCTGCTGTCTATTATATAATTCCTTTCATGTTCATTTGTCATTCTAGTAAATTTATATAGTGCCTTTCATGTCAGTCTATCAATCTATACCTATGAACATAACTTTACAAATCAGTAGCCACTAAGTCAAAGGTAAAGCACTGGATCCTCGAGTCTGTGTGCCCCCCTCATACTTCTAGTGTTCTGCTATGCCCCCCACCTTCCAAACCCACTGTCCAAGTACGGACCTCCAGTCAGCTGGAGGTGACACAGGAGCAGCATCAGCAGAAGAAGCCCTTTGTGTGTTTGGATTGAACCGTCATCCTTGTGGTCTCACAGCCCCGCGGGGCCTGCTGGTATGACAGGGTTCAAGGTATTGATGACACTGAGGGGACACAAGGCTAACCATGGGGTGTTCACAGATCATCGTGATGGACGAATCCTGAGCGAATGAGAAATTCGGCGACTGGAAATCAAGAAGGGAAACCTAAGAAAACAGCAAAGCAGGATATGAAAGCGTCTGGGGAGTTGTACAAAAATGCAACCGCAGTTGTACATTATGAAGAAAGTGATGAGCTTCAGGGTGGCACAATGGGGCTCGTCCACTTGACGTTTGATGACAGCTGCTTCAGCACGTTTACATGAAATGGAGGGGAAACACAGGAGGGAGAACCGTTGGCAGCCTGTGTGTGAAAATGAAAAGACTGCGGGCCTGAGATGAGGTAATGAAACACTCGGCTCGCTTCGGATCTCTGCATGTGACAGCTCCATTGAACTGCGGCCGCCTGCTGAGCTCCCAGTGTTTTGACAGGAGGGTCTCAAAGAAATTCTCACACATCTCTGAGCCGAAAGGTCTGCGCTACAAAGCTGAGAAGCTCCAGAGTGGCCCGTCATCGACAGGAGATGACTGAGAGCGGCTAAATTATTGAGGCGTTGGGGGCGTGAGGACTGTAAGCCAAGGGTGGGGGGCTCACAGTGAAAACAGAGCCTTCTGGAATTAAACGTGGCAAAGCACTTGATGCTTGTTAAGAACGGGAAGAAAATCCACTGAGTCTAAATGTGCCGGCGCCCATTCTGTGCGTGTGTGTGTGGGCACTGCAAATATAGATGGCTGCATATGTCGCCATACATGCATCGAGAGTGCCACACGGGCTCACATATGAGTACATAGATTAGGACATTTTGGGGTGAGGGAGATATACTTACTGACCTCTGTTCCATATCCATCCATCCATTATCCAACCCGCTATATCCTGACTACAGGGTCACGGGGGTCTGCTGGAGCCAATCCCAGCAAACACAGGGCGCAGGGCAGGAAACAAACCCAGGGCCGGGCGCCAGCCCACTGCAGCTGTCCCAAATCCACCTTTAAAAAGAGAAGTGAGGAGGGTCCAGCTGCAGACCCTTTGAGCTAAAGAGCCTATAAAACATGACCCGCCCTCTCCAAGACACTCCCACTCAGCAGTCATCATTATTCATGACTCAGATAACTCCTCCCACAAACCTAACCTCAACCAAAGTACACTTCTGATGGGAGAGCGTCCTCCACACGTGAGGAGAAGAGCACATGGCCGTGACATCTCTGCCAATCAGCAGCTACCCTCTTAAACACACGTAGCTCTGATCTCTCTCTCTTACAAAAAAATCAATTGTCACTCCTTAACAATCTCCAGATGATAATGTCTGCTGAACAAACAGGTATCGCTGGCTAAGCAGAGGCAACACGTGGCAAGAGGGAGGGCGACTCGAATAGAGGCTGGCGTGTGAGTAAGGAGGGCAACACCCCCCCCTCCCTTTCCTCGGCCCACTGTGGGTCTCTCAGATTCGTGCAAATAAATCGCTGCTGCTAGCGAACTCTGACACTTACTGGGAGGAGAGAATCCGCAAAATATCAACCAGAATATTCAAGCAAATTTCCGAAAAAAACCCGATCTAAATCCGTGAAGTAGTCCGCCTGTAAAAATCTAGACAGACCCTGAAACGTTATTGTTTTTGATACAAATTACTACTTTTTATCAAGATACCATTAGACTGATTAAAAATACAGCCAAGACGTTATTAGGGGGAGGTGGGGGCTAAAGACTATTACTGTTTGAAATGCCTGATTTTTAATTTATTATTCACATAGGCCTGCAAAGCCCCCTTTTCAGCAGCTGCTCCTTCAGGGTCCTAAAGGGCAACCCTTACTTGATCCTAATTAGTTCTGTATACATCCTGATTGGTCCCGGCCTTCCAAAAGATCGGTTCTGGGTCCAAAAAGGCCAGCATGAAACAGTTTTCTCACGAAACATGCCGGGTTTTATTGCAGAATGATGGCTGTTAGTCGTGACCGATTCATAGAAAGGTGTCTGCTACTGGCTGGAGAGAAACGGGCAAAGTGGATCTGATCAGGTGAGGAAAAGAAGAAGGGGTGGTGAGAATATTAGGAGTACTGCCACTGGACACATAACACTGACCCCTGGGCACTCACAGGGCACACCCATGTGGCTAATCCGCATGCACAACTAGCCATGCGCCTCAGCTACGAGTCAAAACAAAGCCTTAGTCCTGAGACCCGCTCTTCAGGAAACACAGGAGATCTTATAATAATAATAATAATAATAATAAAATAATAATAATAATAAAAAGAACAATAATAATAATAATAATAATAAAAAATAATAATAATAAAAGAATAATAATAAGAAGAAGAACAATAATAAAAAGAATAATAAGAATAAAAAGAATAATAATAATAAGAACAATAATAAAAAGAATAATAAGAAGAACAATAATAATAATAATAAGAAGAACAATAATAATAATAATACAAATAATAATAATAATAATAAGAAGAAGAATAAGAATAATAATACAAATAATAATAATAAGAAGAAGAACAATAATAATAATAATAAGAAGAAGAAGAACAACAACAACAAGAATAATAATAAGAAGAAGAACAACAATAAAAAATAATAAGAAGAACAATAATAATAATAATAATAAGAAGAAGAACAAGAAGAACAATAAGAAGAATAATAAGAAGAACAATAATAATAATAATAATACAAATAATAATAATAATAATAATAATAATAATAATAATAATAATAAGAAGAAGAAGAACAATAATAATATTAATGAACGATTTATTACTATTCATAAGCCATTTCTTTCTACTTGCTAGAAATACCTGGGAAACAAACGAGACGCTCCAGATGCGTCCAGAGCTGCGACTTTAAACAACAGAACAAGAGTATTCCGCTCCATGGTAGAGCCAAATTGTGCTCCAAGACTGGAACTCTGTGAGCGTAACGGCTTCTATTTTATTTTATCATTGCTACTTTGTATCCATTTCTTGTATTTATTTGGTGACATTCCTTCTGGCTGTAACTTTTGTTGTTTGATTCACGGTGACACAGTGGCACAGTGGTTAGCACTCTTAAATATAACAGGTTCCTTAATGGCACTGGATGGAGCTTGTTGTTCCTCATTGAACAATTCGGGATAAACAGCCACTTCAATCCTTGGAGGGATTTTTTGTTCTTTGGGATTTGGAACGGTTCCTGATTTGTGTAAATATAATGAAAAAAATATCTTTATAACGCAGTAGGCTACCTAGCAGAATACCAGCAGATCAAGAACACCAGAACTCAGCCTCTACGTTACAAGAGTCCTTTATAAAGTAGAAACCCATCGGGTCATCCCAAGTCTGTTCTCACTTCTTCGTGGTTTTCCATGTACTCTGTTTCTACCTGGAACCTTCACATGGATGGTTCTTTTGGAAAGCTAAAAGATTCCTCGATGGCATCACTCTGAAGAACCCCTTTGCCACCTTTACTTATAAGAGTGTGTGCCTCACAGCACAGGTCACATTTTTGGCAGCAATCATTGGTCCAGCATTGCTGGCAGTCGTGTCCCTGGCCTTTGAAGACACTTAAAAGCCCACTGCACTGTTAGAATCCCCTCCAGACAAGTTCAGTTCCCCCTTCCCCTTTGACTTCAAAGCGTTTCGTGGAGTTCTGTGAAGCCTCCAAACAAACTGACGGTGAAGTGAACTCTACGGGATTCACTCATCACGCCAAAGTCAGTCAGTCATCAAGAAAACCAGGAACTGATCTACGGCAGGAATGTCTCACTCCTGGCCACTGATTGTAGAAGGTTCAAGAACAGCGAGCCCCAGTGAACTGGTCAATTAAAATAAAAACAACTACAAATATTACAAGACAAAAAGCAGTCAGTCAGTCACAGAGAACTTCTGACACATCAGCTTAGCCAATGTCACTAAACCAAGGCCCATTGTCTAGAAATTTCCCAGACAAAGCCGAGTAACACAGCCACTAAACAAAGAAAAACCTCACACTACTTGTGTCATATGACCCACATGTCAGTTATCCAGTTGTTTGCTCACAACTTGCAAAATGCAAGCATTTTTTTACTATAATCTTTAAAAATAAATTCTTCCAGAACTTTCTTCACATGGGACCAAAACCAGGATGGCCAGGTCCCGAAAAAAATTCCAAACCTGCCTAGTGGAGTAAGAAACTAGCCCAACACATGACGTATCCCAGAGGTGTCCAACTCTGGTGCTGGTGGGCCGCAGCGGCTGCAGGTTTTCATTCTAACCATCTTCTTAATCAGTTTTTACTGCTAATTAATTTCTTGTCCATTCATTTTCATAGCCCTGTTTTTAAGGATTCAGTCCTCTGAATTGATTTGCTTCTTCATTAAACAGAAATGAGACGTGAAACGAGCCAACAGATGACCAGCTACATTGACACGTCAAACTCCAGCCAATTTCACTCCAACCAGTTTCTTAATGAGGAGCCGATTCTTGCTGTTAATTGAAGCCGTTTTTCAATATCAGGACGTGTCGCTGCTCTCGTTCTTCCACAGCAGTCTGTTGGTTTTCTGTTTCTTCTAAGACCACCGTCAAGATGTTTTTGGTGACCTGAGCAGACCCACATGACTGAGACTTTCACCTTTCTTTATTTTCAGGTTAGCTGGTCTTGTTTTGTGTCTCATTATTGTTTGGCTGCTCATTAAGGAAAAAGAAACAACTAAGGGGTCCGAGTCACGTCAATTAAAACGAAGGCAAAACAGCAGCAAAAACGACTCACTAATGAAGAAGATGGTTAGAATGAAAACCTGCAGCCACTGTGACCGAAGATGGACCCCCCTGACGTATATGAAAAGAAGGGGGGGGGCAGTCCCACCCCTCAGTGTTAATATTATAGGCATACACCATCTAAAAGCAGATTAGGGGAGTGTGCCTTGGAATTTTGAGCTCAATATTATAGATTTATGTCACCAAAGAACAGGCGTGGGGTCCCCATTAATGTATGGAGTGCACTGCTTTGAGTGGAGGGGGGGGTTTGAAAAATAGCCCAAAAATGTGAAAAATGCCCAAAAAAAGCAACCAGTAGAAAAACTATTTTATTTCCTGTAGAAATTGATCAAAAATAGCCCAATTGAAGAAGAAGAAAACTGTGAACCTGGCAAACTCCAAACATTTCCAGGCCAAAAACATCTCAGGACAGTCCTAGTGATACCAGAAACTAGCTCAACATGTGACATTTACAACACGAAACTCCAAAGAGCAGGGGAGTGTAGAGCTTAATATTATACCATCGAAAAGTGAAGGTTTGAGTACAATGTTACACATATATGACATAAAAGAACAAATGGGGTCCATAGGGTGGTCCAAATCTAATTATGAAATTTTCATTATGCTATAATTTATTAAGTATATTACATAGAAAATCACCCGAAAAATCCCAAACCACCGAGAAGTGTGCAAACTGAATCATCTTTGCGCCGAACTGGAATCCTCCCCGCATAAATCAAAGTCATCCACATGATCTGGATCTGCATAATTAGATCTGGACCACCCTGTACATTGATGTATCAAGCAAGCTGCTAGAGCGGGAGTGGAGTTTGAAAAAATAGCCCAACACGTGACACATACAAAATAAAACATCGAAGAGTTGGGGAGTCTAGAGTGTAATATTGTACACTATCAAAAAGTGGAGATTTGAGCACAATGATAAACGTTTATGCCATCAAAGAATGGGGGCGGGTCCATATTGATATATTGATCGGGGAAGGGGGTTTGAAAAATAGCCCAAAATACAGCGTTGTTTTTCAAAATAAGCCCTCCAAAAAATCAACCCGCAACAAATTTTGCACGATAGAAATTGATCAAAAATAGCCCACTTCAGTAGGAAAACCGTGAAACTGTCAATCTCCAAGACTCTGTAGCCCAACGTAAGCCAAAAACAAGCCAAGTGATGAAAGAAACCAGCCCAATACATAGAGAAGAGCAGGGGAGTTTAGAGTGTAATATTACACCCATATACTTGTATTATCAAAATGCTGAGTTCTGAGTACAATTTCATACATTTATGACATCAGAGAACAGAGGTGGAGTCCCCATTGATGTATTTAACATGTTGCTACAATGAGGCGTGAAAAATAGCCCAAAAAGTCACATTGTTTTTAAAAGAAACCTGAAAAACTGCAACCCGCAAAAGTGCATTTTTCCCTTGAAAATCTGATCAAAAACAGCCCACTTGGGCAGGAAAGCCAGGAACCTGGAAGTCTCCAAACCTTTGTAGCCCAAAGAAAGCCTAAAACGAGCCTTGAAATGCTAGAAACCAGCCCAAAAAAGGATTATATAAAAGAAAACACCAAAGAGTGGGGCAATGGGTGGGGGACATCCCCTCTGAGATTTGAATGCAATAGTATACACATGTACTAGAGAACAGTGTGTATTGGGCACTGGGAGTGGTGGGGTTAGTGTTGAAAAATAGCCCAAAAACAGCATTGTTTTTCAAAAGAAGTCCAAAAAAAATGCAGCTCATACATTTTCCACCACTGAAGTAGATCAAACCTAGCTCAAATGTGCAAAACAATCGTGGATCTGGAAAACTGCATTTCTTTCCACCCAAAAGACAGCTCAAAACAAGTGTAGTGGCACATAAAACTAGCCCAACAACTGACAAATACAAAACAAAACACCAAAGATTAGGGGAGTTTAGAGTGTAACACATACACTTGAATTATCGACATGTGGAGATTTGAGTACATTATACACTTATGCCATTAAAGAACAGGAGTAGAGTCCTAATAGAGTGCTGCTAGAGCAAGGATTGAAAAGTAGCCCAAAAAAACACATTGTTTTAAAAAAAAGAAACACAAAAAATGCAACCCTGCAAAAGTTAAACTTTTACTGTAGAAACTGATCAAAAATAGTCCATTCAGGTGGAAAAACCATAAACCTGGCAACCTCTAAACATTTCCAGCCCAAAGATAGCTTGGAACAAACCTATTGGCATATGGAAGCAGCCCAACACGTGACAACATAAAACAGCGAAGAGTGGGAGAGTTTAGAGTGTAATATTACAAGCATACACTTGTATTATCGAAATGTGAAGGCTTGAGCAGAATATCATACACTGATGCAATTAAAGAACAGGAATGGGGTCTTCATTGATGCAACGAGAGTGCTGCAAGAGTGGGAGTAGAAAAATAGCCCAAAAAAACACTTTGTTTTTCAAAAGAAGCATAAAAACGTACAGCCATACAGAAGTGAATTTTTCCAGCAGAAATCAATCAAAAATAGTGCACTTGGGTAGTAAAACTGTAAACCTGGCAATCTCCAAACATCCAGCCCAACACCTGATACATACAACATGAAACTCCAAAGAGCAGGGGAGCTTAGCGCTTAATATTACAGACCACATACCATTGAAAAGAGAAGGTTTGAGTAAAATGTTATAGATATGCGGCATAAAAGAATTGGGTACAATGATGTATCAAGCAAGCTACCAGAGCAGGAGAGGAGTTTGAAAATATAGTCCAAATTCCCTCATAAAATCCACCGATCCATTATCCAACCCGCTATATCCTGACTAAAGGGTCATGGGGATCTAATGGAGCCAATCCCAGCCAACACAGGGCGCAAGGCAGGAAACAAACCCCGGGCAGGGCGCCAGCCCACCAGCCTCATAAAATAAATAAATTAATTAATAAATTAAAAAAAAAAAACTCATGACCCACCAAAAACATTTTTTCCCAGTAGAAACCAAATAAAAATCAAAACCCGCAGACCTGACAACACTGCACATGGAACTGACTGAAGAAACACCTCACACTCACTGATGTAAAGCCTTGTCAAAAACTCGACTTTTGACCAATGAATGAAGGAGAGGGGCGGATCTTTGGTTCAACATGCACTTATTTTCCAGAAGAATTTACATCAGTGTTTAGTTTGCCATTGTGCTGCATTGGCCACCATTGGCATGTATTAATCATCTATCCATCTATGATGTGGCTTTCACATATATCTATCTATCTATCTATCTATCTATCTATCTATCTATCTATCTATCTATGATATGGTGCCTTTCACATCTATCTATCTATCTATCTATCTATCTATGATATAGTGCCTTTCACATCTATCTATCTATCTATCTATCTATCTATCTATCTATCTATCTATCTATCTATCTATCTATCTATCTATGATATAGTGCCTTTCACATCTATCTATCTATCTATCTATCTATCTATCTATCTATCTATCTATCTATGATATAGTGCCTTTCACATCTATCTATCTATCTATCTATCTATCTATCTATCTATCTATCTATCTATCTATCTATCTATCTATCTATGATATAGTGCCTTTCACATCTATCTATCTATCTATCTATCTATCTATCTATCTATCTATCTATCTATCTATCTATCCACATACATTATATATGTATATATATGTGTGTGTTTCTGTCTGGGTTTGTGTGTGTGTATGTGTGTGTGTGTTCATTATTGTTGAAAACATAACATTAAAAGTTCTAAAACACTTGCGGTAAGTAACATGCAATACGCCTTTGTGTTTTAGTATTCCTTTAAATGTAACGGTATACGCTGCCAGGCTTATTTAAAACACTCGCCTTTCGCTAAAGCCGCTCTTTGAATCATAAGCCGGAGTGACAGAACGACCACGTCAAACACATGACTATCACACACGAGCTGAAGGGGTCCACATGAACGCGTTCGTGAAAGCCGCTTAACACACGCCTCCCACTGCGTGCTGTGCAACTGAAAGCCATTAGCGCCGCAGTCATAACATCCAGCCGAACGGAGCGCGGGGCTTCAATTATTTAGACAAGGCTGAGCGACTGGAAATGGCAACTGAAATGCGATCTGCATATTATAAAACAAGTGTCATTGTGCTCGAGGGATACAACGGACCACCCGACTGCCAGCGAAGACGATGGAAAAGGCGGGGAGGAGCGAAGGAATCAATTTTAACCATGGCTACCAATCCCTGCCATGTAAACTGCTCGTCTCAGGAAAATTTGATGTTAAACAGGCGGCCGCTCAGTCCATGCTTAGAGAGACACAGGACAGCCAGAGCCGCTTCTCTCGAGTTTATATTACAAAGGTGCCAACCCGTGTGGCAGAGGTGCCCTAGAAGAAAATGTGCACCTATTTATTTGTGGGTGGCATGGTGCCACAGTAGTTAGTGCTGCAGCGGCTTCACACATCCACCTCCTTGGATTCAAATCCTGCCCCCGGGTCCTTTGTCTAAGTGGTATCTGCTCACTCCCACTTTGCCTGCTGGGGTCCTTTATGAGTAGCCTCACAGATTCCCACCATAAGATTATCCTGTGATACCTCATTTGAGACTGGGTGTGTGCCAGTGCCTGCAATGGGCTGCTTCCATTTCCTCTATTGGTTCGTGCCATTGACCCTTTTACCCTGCTAGCCCCCCATGACTTTAAACCAGTTTGAAAATATAAGAAAATGCTCTTTCATCAAATAATAATTGTTTGGGTGGGAATGGTGGTGCACAGAAAACTCCAGAAATCTGTGATCGACTCTGAGACCCATCATTGTATGTGTGAGGGCTGCACACATTTTCTCCAGGTACTTGGCCTTCCCAACCCTGTCCCATTAGGTTAACTGTGCAACTGGGCGTCTCAAGAAGATTGTGATTTGAGATGGAAAAAGTGTTCTAACTGGGGATGACATCTTCCAGGCATCTGAACCTGCCAGTACAGGTAGACAGAGCAGAGCAAAAGGTGCTAATAGACAGACGGGACTGAAAGGCACCACGGTGGGGATGAGCCTTCATGCTCCATTCCCGTGGTCCCAACACTAACCAGCAGGGCGGTGTTTGGAATGACATTGTGACAATGCAACATATAACTGCCCGTGAGTGAATATCATTTCTTTCTCTCTACACGAACTGTGTCTGACAATAGCATTCACACAAATGAGAAATGATTGAGCTGTGTGTGTGGTTGTAAATGTTTTAGATGTGGGTGGGATTTTTCCAGACCTCTTTGTATAAATTCTTGCCTCAAGGGGCTTGAAATTTTCTCTCGCGGGATTTCACTTTCACCAAACAACAAATCTTTTCATTCTCGCGGATACGCCTCTTCATTGGGAAGAAACACGACTTTTCCCTGATGGCAACACGGATTAGACAATCTACAAGTCTCCGACTTAAACTTAAACTCTTTGTCCTGTTATTTCATCGAGTTATATTTTACGTTTGTTTGCGTTAATGTGATCTTTACTATCATTTCTTTGAGACTTTTGAATTTTCGTACTTCCGTTATCTCTAACCTGCTCTGCATGTGTACCACGCCAATGTTTTTTAATTCTTTACGACATTCTACTTTGTCATCTACTCTTTGTCTTTTATTTCCGGCCCCAGGCGTGATTAAATCTCTTGGCACAAAGTCTCGTCTCGCGGGACGAGAAAGTGTCTCTCTGGGAAAGTCACGTCTTGTCTCTCTTCCCAAGATTTGTTTATTATAATATATATATATATATATATATATGTGTGTGTGTGTGTGTGTGTGTGTGTGGTATGTATCACCACTCACCAAACGACAGGGGGTGCTGTTGCTAACTGTGTCGTCTACCACCTTTTACTCCCACAGATCTGAGAAGATGGCCAAAGGGGGCAACTGACTGCATTCCTTCCGGACATCCCCAGAAGGTGGCATCTATTTGTGGACAGACCACAGGACGCATTACTACAAATTCTTGTGACGCACCATCTGTTGGAATGAAAAAATGTGATGCATATGTTAGTGCTGAAGCCTACATTGATTATTTAGACATGCTTTCTGGTATTTTTTTTAGGTTATGTTAATTGTCAGTTGCAGATTGTAGTGTGTGTGGTCATTGTGATGGACTAGAGTCCTGTCCAGACTTCTTTTCATCCTGGTGAGATGGTGTTTGAGAAGGTTGAGGAATGGACCAGCTAACTCAATGGGGTAAAGTGGTCTGCTCAGTCCTCAGACGCATCTTTTGCTTATTTTCTAATTTGTTATCACTTGGAATTTAAAGTATTCAGGGTTCAGGGACGGCTCAACAGCTCCACCTGCTGTCCGTGGCAGTTTATAGAGCCTTCCCACAGTAAATGAAACCCCACAGCACTGACAGCTTTCTGGAATCCCTTAGCATAAGAAACAGCAGCTCAAACAATTCAGCCTGCATGGCACTGAGGTAATGCCAAGGGGTTTACTGACCACCCCTTTGGCCACTAGACCACGCTGAAGAGAGGGGTAACTGCAGATAGGCAAATGGATGTGATGCAGCATTTAAAGTCAGGAGTTGGCATTTATCCTGACAGCAACTGGGCATAAGCCCTGGACCAGGTGCCAGTAAATCTCAGGGCACTTGCCCAGTTTAGAGTCACCAAATCTTCAAAACAAGGGAAAGGAACCAGAATACCGGGAGAACAACCCAGGCCCAGGGGTTCAAAGAAAGGGAGACATCTAAAACCACTCCAGATCTGTTGCCCCGTCGCTGCCAAAAAGCCACCTCAGCTTTATATTTTTCAAACGCCAAGGCTGCCATTACGAGGACGCTTCAGACAGACGCTTTACAATGTTTACAACGGCACGTCCGGCCAGCTCCCAGATTGAATGTCATGTTTGTGGACTGATGTTTAGAAAAGTCAAAGCAAAGCAATAATTTGGTTTATTATATGTATGCGGCAGGCAGTGTGGCCTTGGACTGCAAAGCATCCCTCAAGTCTTCAGTGCCCGAGTGACCCTGAGCAACTCCTTATATAATCATCGAAAAATTATAGAAGAAGTGCAGACAGCCTAAGGGGTCTCTGTGTATACTGAGGTGGCACACTGGAGAGCCCTCACGCTACCAGGGACTTGGGTTCAAATCTAATTGTGTGGACTTGGCACTTTCTCGGTGGGTACACCAAATGTCCCCAAAGGCCGACGGGTGGCTCTAAATCACCCTTTCTTGTCAAGGGGTGTGTAACGATACCCTCCGATAGATTTGCATCCCACCAAGGGTTGGTCCCTTCCCACACCTGATCCTGGGGCTTTTAGAGGTCTGACACCATTTCTCCATCTTCCAGAACATTCAAATCTGGTGACATAAAGGCACAAAAGGGTGCACAGTAAGTGCTGAAGAACAAGTTGAGTGTGGCTTACGGGTTAAGGCTTTGGACTTCAGACCCTGAGGTTGAGGGTTCAAATCCCACTACTGACACCAGTGTGTCACCCTAAGAAAGTCACCTGCCCTGGCTGAGCTCCAATTGGAAATCCAAAAGAAATGGAACCAATTCTGTCACGAACGTCAAATGTCACCCTGGATAAAAGTTTTCAGCCAAAAAAGTAAATGGAATTTTACAAAGATAACAAACTCCCCCAGAATATCATGAAGGGTGCCTGGAATGGACTGGGCATCATTGAATTATCTAGGGCACAGGTGGTAGAAGGGGATATCGACATTGTCACCTTCTTCCCTACTACACCAACAATAACTGGAATGGCCAGAGACAAGCCCACCTCTGGCCATCAGTGTGGACTG
Organism: Polypterus senegalus; assembly: GCF_016835505.1. Lineage (NCBI taxonomy): Eukaryota > Metazoa > Chordata > Cladistia > Polypteriformes > Polypteridae > Polypterus > Polypterus senegalus. The sequence continues at coordinate 3,892,884 of NC_053158.1, read as the reverse complement.
CCCACAATTGAAGACCAAGGAAGGAGGCACCTAAGGAAGCTAAAAACATGAAAAACTGTAGGACCAAATGGACCAACTTTGTGGTCACCTGTCTAGTCTGTCACTACGTGCCACTGCTGTAAAAAACATCCTGCTTTGTAAGGTGGGCACCTCTTCAGACCAGTGGCACTTACATCCCACATCATAAGGAGAGGCTGGTCCTGGATTATACAAGTCCTCTTGTGGTAGACCACCTGGACCCACCGCAGTCTGTTTATTGGAAAAAGATTGGAATAGAAGAGGAATATCACTATTTGCTCCACAAGGCTGGACAAAGCTGGCTGCACTGTGACAATTCTGTTTTCCAAATTCTCAAGTGCCTTCAGTACCATCCAGCCATCTCTGTTAAGAGATATGCAATTGGGTGAGTCTGTGGGGTCCTGATGATGGACTGTCTGTCAGGCAGACCACCATCTGTGAGACTCAAGGACTGTGTGAACAACACTGGATCTCCACAAGGAACAGGCCAGTCTGCTCTTCTCTCATCACTCTGTACACCTCAGACTACACATATAACAGCAGGCCGGGCCACTTGAAGACATTCTCAGCTGACTCCGCACTTATGGGGGGCATTGGTAAGGGGGGGGTGAGACACAGGAGAGGAGTCAGGGGGACAACATTGAGAATTGTCTGCACCTCAACATCAGCAAAACCAAAGAGCTGCTCATTGACTGTCGCTGCACTGTCGCTGCACTCCGTGTCCAGTCAGAATTCAGGGAGTGGATGTGGATGAGCACTTGGGGGTCCACATCAATGACTGGCTGGACTGGTCATGCAACACAGAGGACTTAATCAGTCATTTTCTAACCAGCTTAGTCCTGAACAGGGTCATGGGGGTGCTGACCCAGCTAGCACAGGGCGCAAGACAGGAACAATCCACCGGACAGGGTGCCAGTCAATCGCAGGGTGAACACCCACACACACACACATGAAAATAAATGTATTATGTTTGGAATAAATTTTACAAACTGGCTAACAAAACAATAAACCACTTAATTCAGATCAAAGGCAAAGAGCTATACAGTAACAAATCCTAGATGGGACACCAGCCCAATGCCAGGCACACTCACACAACATGGAAATATCCGCCCAGTGTTCTGGTCAGAGCCAGGCAGCTCCCGGCCTCATTAGAGACGACATGACAGACCTCCTTAGCATTATTGATGACGATGGCTGCTTCTGTTGTACTAAAAATATATGGACGTAGCGTAGCGTTAAAGGTCAGCCGGCAATACAACATCCTGGAAAGGCCAGCATCCCCTCTCAATTAACAGACAAAGGAGATGACGGGCGCGGCTGCCTTCCTAAAGCGCTGCCTAAATTCACCACTGACATTCACAACTGACTGTTTAACTCAATTTATTTTTGTATAGCGCACTTCACTGAAAAATGTCTACAATCACTACACCCTTTCAATGGCGTACAATTTATATTATTATTTGTCTGTCTTAACTATATTATATACAGAGTATATATATATATATCTATATATTTATCTATATATATATACAGTATATATACACATTCTATATATGCTCTTTCTCTCACTAAATATATATACATGTATATATTTATATAAATATATACATATATACACACACATAGATATATATACATACATACAAACACAAATATATATATATACACTCATATATACACACATATGTATATGTATATATATACACATATATATATATATATATATATATATATATATATATATATATATATGGACGCACGGTGGCTCAGTGGGTAGCGCTGCTGCCTCGCAGTAAGAAGACCTGGGTTCACTTCCTGGGTCCTCCCTCCCTGCGTGGAGTTTGCATGTTCTCCCCGTGTCTGCGTGGGTTTCCTCCCACAGTCCAAAGACATGCAGGTGAGGTGCTTTGGCAATTCTAAATTGGTGTGTTTGTGTGTGTGTGCCCTGTGGTGGGCTGGCACCTGCCCAGGGTTTGTTTCCTGCCTTGCTCCCAATGTTGGCTGGGATTGGCTCCAGCAGACCCCTGTGACCCTGTAGTTAGGATATAGTGGGTTGGATGGATGGATATACTATATATATATATATATATATATATATATATATATATATATATATATATACTGTATATATATTTTAGTGAGAGAGAGGGAAAGGGAGGGCTATGTCTAGATATTCTGGACATGCAATCACATACACACATGAACCTTTGCTTAACCCGTTCTACAAATATACACATATTTATATGAGGGATGTTCAAAAAGTTTCCGCACTTTTATATTTTCATGGGAAATGGTGAAGAAGGGGGGATAAGTAATTTGTCGTGTCTGAGAGTGCCATATGACTGGGAAAATTGCATCGCAAAGGAAGGTGACTATGTAGACAAGTGAGGTCATTTGTTTTTGAAATCCTTAATAAATAGTTTTTGAACATCCCTCATACCATTTTTTACTATAAGCTTTGGCCCACACAGACGCAGAAAAGGAAATCTGGTTTCAACAGTTTAGAATTTATCCATGAATGCCCTGAAATATACAAAGTACACATACATTTCTGACAAGGGAGAGGAACCATGAAAACCCCTGGCCTGAGAGACAAATTTAATCTAAAATCTTTACAAATGATGACATCTATTATAGCAAACAAATGCTCAACAAATAAATAATAGTAAGAAAAGGTTGTGCCCAAAAAGGCAACACACAATGACAAATCCAGAAATCCAAATTCAAAAATGGGAGCAACAAATACAAGAAGCCCAAAAAATCAGTGCTCATAAGAAAAGCCCTCTAGAAACAGTAATGATCGATTGAAGGGTCCACTACCAAGCCTCACCACATACAGGCTGTGGGTGGTCCTTCATTGGTGACATCAGTTGGCCCCACCTCTTGGGGAATTCCAGCCAACAAAACACAAGGAACGCAAGAGAACATAGAACCACATTAAAAAAGATAGTAAATAATAAATAGACAGAGCAATATTAACACATGCTGCACATGTAGTGTCACACATGTATGTTGGAGGACCTCACAGGCTTAGTCAAGGTATGTAATAATTGCTAACACTGTCATCTCCTTCTTTCTCCACAGTGAGGGCAACTAACCCCACCCCTTCTGGTGTTGCCACCATAACAACTGGGCATCCCAGAAGGAGGCATCATTACAGGCTCGAGTGACCTGTCAGTCGGAGCTCCGCTAGTGATATGAACTGGCTACCCACTGTAACAACTTGCCTTGTTTCTTTTGATTCACCCACATAATGGAATGTTCAGCAAAGAGCATTTTCTTATGTTTTATTTTTTTTAAATATATAAAATGTAAAATAAAATGTACATATTGTAGGTACCAGGAAGGATGGACAGTCATCTTAGCCAGGATAAAGGTTGGATTCATAGCCCACTTGGAGCAGCTCAGTCCATCACACAACAGGTGGCAGTGTCCCACAAGGCTGAACCACTTTAAGACGCCCGCAAGGGCATCATGGGAGTGGGAATCCAGAGATGCAGCCCTGCCTGGGTCTTTGGGGACCGCCAGTGGGGTCCTAGCATAGGACTGCCTCGGTCCATGTACAACCTAGATGTGCTTCAGAGGACTGAGACAGGAAGTAGGAAGCAGTTTCGGGGTTGACTGAAAAAGACAGCGTGCTACCTCACTGAGATCGAGTTAGAGTCGGGAAGCAGCGGGCAACACTCTTGGCGGAGAGAAGGAGGAAGAAAGAAATGTATGTATTGTGATTACTGTTATTTTGCATAGGTGGTTGTTAAAAGGTGTCTTGGATAAGTAAATATATTTTATTTATATACAAAATCATTGGGTATTACTGGGTGTGAAGTTTGGGGCTCCATGGCGCCCCCTTGTGGTTACTATATATATATATATATATATATATGTGTGTGTGTGTGTGTGTGTGCACACTCAATATATACAAGATATATATTGTGGCCCATAGGGGGCGCTCAGATCCCCAAATCCAACTCAGACAGTTCAGCAACACACCTTTTTTATATTTCTCATGGGAAACGCTTCCTAAATCTTTTCCCACCTGCACAGCAGTGTCCACAAGCACAATAAACACAGTCCCATAGCACTTCTTGTCTTTCTCTCTTCTCTCTGTCTTCCTCTCCCTCCTTCCGTGTCCACTCCTTGTCCTTCTTCCTCCTGACTCTGTCTTCTGGAGCAGTGGCAGAAGAATTTCTTTTATCCAGTACCTGGGAGTACTTCTGGTAGCCAATTAGCGTGATCTATAAAACACTTCCTGGTAAGGTGGGGGCCTGATCAAGTAGGGCTTCGTAGTCCCTGCAGCACCCCCTGGTGGGACCCACGGAAACCAATAGGGCTGTGCCAAATGCCAACTCCCATAAAGCCCTGTGGGAAATGCTTCCATCTACTGTTCTGTAGGTGGTAATACCCTGTGCCTGTTCCTCCTCCCTTCTGGTTCTTCCATTATTAAGGTGGCCCAGCCAGGTTTGGGCCCTGGCGGTCTCCCACTATATATATATATGCACATCCAGGGCACGAAGCTCCCGTTCCACCACATCCCAAAGATGCTCTATTGGGTTGAGATCTGGTGACTGTGGGGGCCATTTTAGTACAGTGAACTCATTGTCATGTTCAAGAAACCAATTTGAAATGATTTGAGCTTTGTGACATGGTGCATTATCCTGCTGGAAGTAGCCATCAGAGGATGGGTACATGGTGGTCATGAAGGGATGGACATGGTCAGAAACAATGCTCAGGTAGCCCGTGGCATTTAAACGATGCCCAATTGGCACTAAGGGGCCTAAAGTGTGCCAAGAAAACATCCCCACACCATTACACCACCACCACCAGCCTGCACAGTGGTAACAAGGCATGATGGATCCATGTTCTCATTCTGTTTACGCCAAATTCTGACTCTACCATTTGAATGTCTCAACAGAAATCGAGACTCATCAGACCAGGCAACATTTTTCCAGTCTTCAACTGTCCAATTTTGGTGAACTTGTGCAAATTGTAGCCTCTTTTTCCTATTTGTAGTGGAGATGAGTGGTACCCGGTGGGGTCTTCTGCTGTTGTAGCCCATCCGCCTCAAGGTTGTGCGTGTTGTGGCTTCACAAATGCTTTGCTGCATACCTCGGTTGTAACGAGTGGTTATTTCAGTCAAAGTTGCTCTTCTATCAGCTTGAATCAGTCGGCCCATTCTCCTCTGACCTCTAGCATCAACAAGGCATTTTCGCCCACAGGACTGCCGCATACTGGATGTTTTTCCCTTTTCACACCATTCTTTGTAAACCCTAGAAATGGTTGTGCGTGAAAATCCCAGTAAGTGAGGAGATTGTGAAATACTCAGACCGGCCCGTCTGGCACCAACAACCATGCCACGCTCAAAATTGCTAAAATCCCCTTTCTTTCCCATTCTGACATTCAGTTTGGAGATCAGGAGATTGTCTTGACCAGGACCACACCCCTAAATGCATTGAAGCAACTGCCATGTGATTGGTTGATTAGATAATTGCATTCATGAGAAATTGAACAGGTGTTCCTAATAATCCTTTAGGTGAGTGTATATATATGAGAAACCAGTGGGCATGCAGCTCCCCAAATGCCCAATACAACAGAAACAAGACACAATACACGGCTTTTCAATCATTTTCCACCTGCAGTGCACAGTACACAGTCCAGTAAAACACTGTCCCATGCACACAGTACTTTGTCTTTCTTCACTCTCTGTCTCTTTCCACCTTAACTCCTCCTGGCAAGCTTCATCCCTCTTCCTCCCAACTCTGGCTCCCGAAATGGAGTGAGGCGGCTCCTTTTATTTAGAATCCTGTGAAAACGTCCAGTGCCACATAATTGTGGCCTAGAAGAACTTCTGGGTAAGGAGAAAGCCCTTCATACGATTTCTCAGCAATTCCTGCAGCACCCTCCCCTGGTGGCAACCTTGGCACCCAACAGGACTGAGTCATCAAATACCGATTCCCATACAGCCCTGTAGGAATGTAAGGTGCCATTGCAGCCCAGGGAGAGATAATGCCCGTCCAAAGCCATCTTCCCATTTCCTTCCTTTAAGGAAGGGTAGGGATGCCAGCTGTTTCTCACTATATATATTGTGGAGGACTGCCGGCTTCCCATGCCGGTCCTCACCCCCGGGCCACCAGGAGGAGCTCTCCCGACAGCAGGATCATGCCCCGAGGTCCAGCAGGGCCTTATGGACTTTATAGTATTTATACGCAGCCCTGTTGGATACCTTGGGGACCACCAGGAATCACTGTGGGGGTGCTTATGGGCTCTGTGATGCCTTATGACCCGGGAGTACGTCATGGTCACGTGACGGGAAGGAATATCGTGCTCCCGGGTTAAAGTAATGGATTGATTGCCCTGAACCGGAAGGAGTAAGGAACTGTGGACTGCTGGGACAGGAACACCTCCGGGTCAGGGGCTATAAAAGGACGAAGGCTCAGTCCAGACACTGAGCTGTGCTGGGAGGAAGAGGAGCAAAGTGTCTGGGCGAGGAGGAGTGATTTGTGTACTGTGTTGGAATTAGTGATTTTCTATGAATAGTGTGGAAGGTGCTTGGTGCACTGAGAAGAATAATAAAAGTCTTGGACTTTAACCTGGTGTCTGGAGTTGTACCTGAGGGTTCAAGCGAGCACTAGCGCCCCCTACTGCCACAATATATATATATATATATATATATATATATATATATATATATATATATATATATATGATGCAAATGTTAATATGTTTAAACTATGGGAACAACACTTTTGATCATATCACTTTTCATAACCCAGTAACTATAAATAACAAAAAAAATCAGTAACGTCAAAAAAAATTGCTTTTCACTTGTCATTCTCTAGAATGTTACAGCTAACATCTCAATAAAAAATAAACCTTTTGCCGCTGCTATCAGAAGACACTGAGACTGGCAATGTCCCGACGTCACCCTTGACACTCTGGCAGACAGGGTTGGCAATCGTGAAGGACACACCGATGTGAAATGATCCTTAAGTGACGTCACCCGATATCCTAAAGAGTCCCTGAGTATGGCAGCCTAACAGAGGCGAGCCAATGTTTAACTCTGAGGAGGCGATCGATGGTGGGATGGGCAGCCTCCGTGTCTCCGTGCAGCTGGTCGATTTGCTAATACCAAACTCGCAGCAGGCAGCGGCTGCCAATATTCCTGCTAAGCCGCATCACTGACTCTCCACACTTAGGCTTAAGAGCCCAAAGGACTTGCACTACACTTTGAGGATGTAATTGCAAAACAATACTTGACTTTTTTATGCAAAACTATGAAAAGAAGCAACAAATGCCCAGGGAGCTCTTCACTCGACAACAGTTAAGTGAGCAATGCAGAGTTCTCCCCAAACACGTCCTTTTATTCTCTACTGTGAATAGCTGCTGTAGTGTGCGGCCGGGACGCCTCCACCCTTGGAGGACCGAGGGATCAAGCATGGCCAAAACGTTACCTTCCCCGGGATGCTAGATGGTGCCTTGGACTCCCACAGGGCTTCATGGGAGTTGGAGTTTGGTGCAGCTCTGTTGGGATCCGCAGGCGCCGCCAGGGGTTGCTGCAGCAGGTTTTGCTGAGCCCTTATGGGCAGTTAATCAGCCACACCCAGAAGTGCTGCCGGAAACGAGTCATCAAGGATGTGGAGCTCTTCCGGGTGCGTTATAAGAGGGGCCAGAGTCAGGTGGAGGAAGACGAAGCTTGACCAGAGGAATGGAGGAGAATGGAAGGATCTGTGCTTGTGTTTGTGCTGGGAATGTGTTAATGCCTGTGGGAAACAGGGGAAGGCGTTTCCCACGAATTAAAAAGGAAAAATAAAAATTGTGTGTGCCTTGAACTTGTGTCCCACGCTTGTCTGTGTTGGTATTCAGGTGGCAGTACCAGCCTGGGTGGTCCACAACGCAAAGCCCGCAAATGTGTGCAGTTGTCAATGTGAAAGTAAAAAATTAGGTTAACAATAAAATTGTGCAAATGCTTGAAGTCGCATAAGTTAAATATGTGAATGTTATGGTTTGGCTGGATGTCTATACACAGATAGGAAGGGTCACTGGCTATACGAATGACCACATAAATGACATTTTAATATATATTCATCTGGAGACTTTCATTTTTGACATATGAGCAAACTAAACTAGACTTGGTAAATATAAATATTTACGGAGCAGCCCCCATTAACGCTGAGGACATGTACTGCACTCTCCGGAATGTGTCACCAGTTTCAAGCAAATGCTTTGGTAGAATGGGCAGCTACACCATAATAATAATTGATTTATTATTAATAAGCTGTTCAGTTGGCAGCCGGCTATTTAACTGCTTGTGGTTTCCACCGTCTGTCAGGATGGATAGACATGAGCAGGTGACGCTGCTGAGGGATCAATCGACTGTTTATACTTCACACTTAGAATGTTCATGCGCACACATCATGGCTGCCACGGGTTCTCAGTGTTAATTTGATGCGTCCTCTAAGCAGGTCCTCAGAAATTAATATGAGTTGCAGTACCAGCAAAAAATCAGGGGGCACAGTGTGATCAAGTCATGGCATGACGTCAGAGTCTCTGCCGCTTCGAGATCGATGAGCCTGCTTCGATGTTTGATGAACGGTTCGATGTGGCGAAGCAAAATGCCGACAAATGCATTTGTGGTGCTTTGTAAAGTATCTATCTATCTATCTATCTATCTATCTATCTATCTATCTATCTATCTATCTATCTATTATATAGTGCCTTTCCTATATATCTATCTATCTATCTATCTATTATATAGTGCCTTTCCTATCTATCTATCTATCTATCTATCTATCTATCTATCTATTTTATAGTGCCTTTCCTATCTATCTATCTATCTATCTCTCTATCTATCTATCTATCTATTATATAGTGCCTTTCACTCTATCTATCTATCTATCTATTATATAGTGCCTTTCACTCTATCTATCTATCTATCTATCTATCTATCTATCTATCTATCTATCTATCTTTGATATTCAAGCGTTGCATATTCCACACTATAATGACGCGATACATTTTAAAGGTCTCACATACCATTTTCTGTGCCGTCTTTATTTGTTTGCACGTTCACAACATCATCAGAATGTACGGCGGCATATTTGAGTCACAGAGAAAACAAATAAGTGCCTGGTGAAAAGGTGTAAAGTGGAAATTTCGGCTTAAATCTTGAAATGTCCACTTTAATCTCGTAGTTTATTTTATCATTGAAGTAGACCATCATAAACATTATCTTAAAACTGACACAGTTGTTAATCGCTACCTGCTTTGGGGGCTGACAGCAGAACATATTCCACTTATGATATTCCAGCTCTCTACACATTTAGAATCCTTACATTTATACCTGATATCACTTTCATGATGAAATGCATTAAAGTATGAATGTTGCATTTTACAGATAAGTTGTTAACCTTGTTTAAATAATGAATATTGATAATAATTACACATGTGGAGGTTGACATGGTGGCACTGCTGCCTCGCAGGTTGTCACATCCCTGGTGTTCCCTGCCATGGAGTTTGCATGTTTTCCTGGTTGGTTTCCATCATGTGCTGCGGTTTCCTTCCAAAGACATGAAGGTGTGGGGATTTGGTGACACCAAAATGGTGCCAGTGTGTGTCTGTGTGTGTTTGTGTTCACCTGGTGATGAGCTGATGCCCCATCCAGGGATTGTTTCTGCCTCATGCCCAATGCTAGCTGGAATGGGCACATCCCTGGATTGATGGATGGAATCGTGAAATGTTAATCCTTTTCAGAGATATTGTGCCAAGGTGGAATTTATTGGGTGTTTCAGGCAATTCACAACACAGCAAAGCAAAACGTTTTCTCACCGTGATGATATCTCACACTGTCACCTTGTGGATTCTTCCAGATTTACGTAAAATACGTCCACAGGTATAAACAGGACAACGCTTGTGCAGCAGATGCGTCCACTGGAGCACACACCCGTCTCGTGAAGTATAAACCTGGCCGTAGTGCTGCTGTTTCCTGCCATTGTTATGCCTCTTCCAACTCTAAGACGTACTTTAACATTATCAAAGCTGTAAAACGTTAGGCCAAAGGTTGACATACCACATATCAGGGTTCAATGATTTAAAGGGCATTAACACTGTAGCACTGCCACTTTATTAACAGTAAGTCTGAACCATTTTTCTGTAAAGAAGTTCATAAAGCGCAGCGCAATTTAAACCACGAACTGACATTTTCAGATTAAGTAAATTTAATGTGTGTTCAAAACTGTTCATTTTATTATTTGATTGATTCATTTATTCACTCATTGTTTCCACAAGTGTAGCAGCATTAGCAGGTGAAGTTTCTCCTCAGGGTCACACAAGGCGGCGTACACCACAGGCTGGCAGATTTTTGCCTTCTCGCTTTTCTTTACCAAAGCTCTGGACAAACACCGCCTGTGCCTGAAGGCTGACCTTTTCTCTTGCCCACTTCAGGCCTTTCTTGTTACTCTCTAACCTCCTCTGCTGGACCTCCTGTGCCAAGGCTCACCCCGATGGGCTTTGTCGACTCTTATCATTTATCTCCCACCTGGTGTTTTAGTTTATTTCCACTTTTTAGGCTTCTTAACAATTTGATCCCTCAGGCTTTATGCTGTGAGCTTGTAATGCAATTTTAATTCAAGCTGCTTTGGAGTGGGCACTTGTGTACGTTTTAAAGCTTCTTGATGATGTGGTGAGTGCTGGAAAAGATGCTTTATAAAGACTTTTTAATATATCACAAGCTATACTTGGTATTACCTTACATGAAGTGCGTACATTTGTACTGAAAGTGAGCCTCAAAATAAACCTTGTAATTCATCCTAAATCCTGGATGACAACCGCATATAAAACTTTACCTGTCTGAGGCACTTAGACTGTCAGACAAGGAAGGAGCAAATCACAGACGAGTGGCTTCAGGCTTTGCGCTGTGCCAGGTTTAGCTTTCATTTCCCCTCAGTTACCATGTCTGCCCTTACCTCCAAAGGCACCGCCAGGAATTGAAGTGCTGGGGCTCTCCCTGGGCACACCTCCATCATGTCAAGAAGGAAGGAAGAAGCCATTGGGCAAGGAACAATAACAAAATGATACTGGGGTGGGAGACACAAGGACTTCCTTCCACTTTTCAATGACCTACAGCAGCTCCAGCTTTCCTCCCACATCCCATAAGATGTATGTGTGTGTGTGTGTGTGCTCTACTATGGACTTTCCGACCATTCAGGGCAGGGGCTTTCCTTCCACACTATGCTACTGGGACAGGCTCTGAAATTCTGGATTGGATTAAGCAAGGTTGAGAATGTTGGGATAATATAATATAATATAATATAATATAATATAATATAATATAATATAATATTCTTGAATCTGCCTAATTTGATCAAATTTAGGGTTGTGGTGGGACCAGAGCCTATATTATATTATATTATATTATATTATATTATATTATATTATATTATATTATATTATATTATATTATATTATATCATCCATCCATCCACAATCCAACCGCTATATCCTAACTACAGGTTCGGGGTCTGCTGGAGCCAATCCCAGCCAACACAGGCAGGCAGGAAACAAACCCAGGCAGGCCAGCCACCACAGATATAATATAATATAATATAATATAATATAATATAATATAATATAATATAATATAATATAATATCTGCTGTGGGCTGGCACCCTGCCTGGCGTTTGTTTCCTGCCTTGCGCCCTGTGTTGGCTGGGATTGGCTCCAGCAGACCCCCGTAACCCTGTAGTTAGGATATATCGGGTTGGATAGTGGATGGATGGATATATTATATTATATTATATTATATTATATTATATTATATTATATTATATGCTGTATCCCCTACAACCCTAAATTGAAATCAATTAAGTTGGTTCAAGAAAGTTTGTATTACAGTATAGGATAGGATAGTATAGTAGAGTAAAGTAGAGTAGAGCACATTACAGTACAGTAGAGGAGTGCAGTGCAGTGGTTAAGACTTTGGACCTCAGAGGTCATGGGTTCAAATCCCACTACTGAGAATGGGTGACCAGAGTAGGTCACATGACCTGCCTGAGCTCCAACTGGAAAACCAAGAAGAGAAATCTCACCAACTGTATGATAAATGTTGTAAGTCACCTTGGATAAAGGAGTGAGCCAAAGATGTGAATGTATAGTAGAATAGTGTTGATGCGGTGACTTCTGGGCCTATGATTTTGATCAAATCAAGTGGGTTGAAGAATGCTTGTATAACCATACAGTATTGTACAGTATAGTATGGTATGGGCGACTTTAAAATAGAAGCCATGCTCCCCTATAACCCTGCAGCCACCTACCAATTTTCCTTACGCTGGTAGGGTGACGGGGTAGTCGCTGGGCGCAGTTATGTTTTCTTGCCCTGAGCTCCATAAGCTGGTATTGAGACTGAAGTCATAATTCATCAGTATCTGTTGTATTTTGTAAAAAGCATATGAACGACTTTCTCCGAGGACCAGAGGTCCGAGTGTTTCCCAGTATAGATAGATAGATAGATAGATAGATAGATAGATAGATAGATAGATAGATAGATAGATAGATAGATAGAGTGAAAGGCACTATATCATAGATAGATAGATAGATAGATAGATAGATAGATAGATAGATAGATAGATATGAAAGGCACTATATAATAGATAGATAGATAGATAGATAGATAGATAGATAGATAGATAGATACTTTATTAATCCCAATGGGAAATTCACATAATCCAGCAGCAGTATACTGATACAAAAAAAAAATATTAAATTAAATAGTAATAAAAAAGCATGTAAAAGCAGACAATAACTTTGAGTCATGTTAGCATTTACTCCCCCGGGTGGAATTGAAGAGTCGCATAATGTGGGGTCTCCTCAGTCTGTCACTGAAGCTACTCCTCTGCCTGGAGATGACACTGTTCAGTGGATTCTTCATGATTGACAGGAGTTTGCTTAATGCCCGTCGCTCTGCCCCAGATGTTAAACTGTCCAACTTTACTCCTACAATACAGCCTGCCTTCTTAACAAGTTTGTCCAGGCATGAGGCATCCTTCATCTTTATGCTACCTCCCCAGCACACCACCGCGTAGAAGAAGGCACTCTTATATAACATCATAGCGGTTAGCCTTTCATCCTCACAGATCCCCCCGCTGGGCTCAGATGCAGCCATCACTCTGGTCGGCGTGGGGTTTGCCGTTTCCCCCTTTGCCTGCACTTCTTCTCTGCCATTTTATTTGAACTGGTATTTCTAAATGGGCCTCTGAAGTTGACTGACGACATCCATCCATCCATCCATTTTCCAACCTGCTGAATCTAAACACAGGGTCACGGGGGTCTGCTGGAGCCAATCCCAGCCAACACAGGGCACAAGGCAGGAACCAATCCCAGGCAGGGTGCCAACCCACCGCAGGACACACACAAACAAACCAATCACACACTAGGGCCAATTTAGAATCGCCAATCCACCTAACCTGCATGTCTTTGGACTGTGGGAGGAAACCGGGGTGCCCGGAGGTGACTGACGACATGTGCAGGTCAATTTTTTTTTTTTTTTTTGGCCTTGTTCCCCCAGAATTTAAGATGGTTGGACAAGCCCGCGTCAAAGGGTCCTAAGGTCCTTATTGTCCTGAGTGTTCTATCAACTTACAACACGTCTGCACTCTCCAGCCGCCTGATTAGTGAGTATTGCCTTCCCTCACAAACTTCTGTCTTCCTTATTTCGAAGTAACTGCTTTATAGCATATACGGTGATACAAACCTGTTAATATATTACTTTACTTCAAAGTTACAATTACACTAGAATGAAAATTACTGTGAAGGTACGTTTACATTAAAATCATGAAAAAGACCATAAAAATGGCCAACAATAAAGAAATAACAGGATGATAACAAATGATAAAGCCTAACTCCTGAGAGTTGCATTATGCCAGGTAGGTTGAAAGATGCCCAGTGGGTATAAGGAGATGAAGCCACCAACACTTGCAAGTGGTTGCACTTGCCACGTTGCCACCTACTGGTTACTTCATAAACTAATGCCAGGCAGAATTTAATCCAAAGCACCTGATTGGTGGCTGTAAATCACAAATAAATTAGCCACCGCTGCTGCCTGCTCAACAGGTCTGGCATCTAGTGCCCTGATCCCGAGGAGCGTCTCCATGCCAGCTGTAAGTGGAATCAAGGCTGTGTTTCCTGTTTATGCTTCCAGGATTGAAGGAGCTGCCAATTTAAACAAACTCACATGGCGAGCTTTGAAATATGCAATGCACTTTCCTTATTTATTTATTTTCTTCCTCGCCACATTGAAACTCTGCCAACTCCATGTTAAATGTTGGTTCTTCTTACTTAATTACATCTCTCGCTCTTTTTCTTGTGTGTTGCAATGTGGTCCTCATTTGGAAAGTTCTGCTTGACGCCTGTCAAGTCCTCATCTGCAGGGCACCAAATCCAGCTACCCTTTAGATGAGCGGGCACACCCTGGCACCTTTCATATTCCTGTGGAGGTGGTCCCAGTATTGTGCACCTGTAAACAGGTGTATGATACCAGGCCACACTCCGTGCCACCTTCATGCCATTGATAGGCCAGACATGAAGTGCAGTCAGTGCCAGTAGTGGTCCAAAGCAGAGAGTACCACCTAGATGAATCATACCAGTGCCATCCCCCTTGTAGGAGGAGCACAAATTTGAAGTTGGACTGATGTCTCATGCCAAAGTGTCCCACAGGTTGGCTGAACTGACAGAAGCGGGCAGGCAGTGCCACACATGCAGAGAGACGCGTCTGCATTCTCGTCTTTTTCATGACTTTGGCTTTTCTGAGGCCACAGTCTGCCTCAACGGCCCACCATTTTGGAGAGCCCACCGGTGCAGACTTTGACACGTCTCAGATCTTACGAGAGTGTTTACGTGATCCCACAATTGAAAATACGAGATTTACAAACAGAGGCCACTCAAGTCATCTCAGGTAGTCTGTGCCAGGGCTACGGTGTGGATTTATGTTTTTAATGGTGCCACTCGCTCGCTTGGCATGGCAGTCTTGTAAAGTAACACTACAGGCTGTTAATTACATCATAATCATCATTAAGGGTGGCATCAGGGTGGCACAGTAACCAGCTCCAAACTCCCAAAGTCTAAACCACTGTCTGTGTGAGGTCTGCATGTCCTCCATGTGTGCACAGAGAATGGCACAGTGGACTCCAAACCCACATGGCTGCCAGGTGAAATTCCTGCCCCCAACCCACCGTGTGCCCTTGAGAAAGTGACTTGGCCTGCCAGTGTGCCAGCTTTAAAAATGATAATTCATACTTGTGCATTATACTGGAGTTCACCATGGAAACAATGACAACATTCATTTATATGGGACATTTTCATACATACAGTGCAGCTCAAAGTGCTTTACAAGATGAACTACAAAAGAAGTTAACATAAAAATCATAAAGAAATGAGATTAGGCAATGCCAGCATACAGTATGCGACAAAGAAAAAGGTTAAGGTCGGACAGCCAGGAGGACACTGCACTAAAGAAAATGATGAACTTGATCCCAAAGACGCACATGCTGGGTAAGGTGATAACACTAAAAAATCAAAAGAATGAGGGCATGTGTGTGGCAGTGCCCTGTGATAGACTGGCACTCTGTCCTGTCAGTTTACCTGCCTGTACTTGAGCTTTAATCAATTATATAGAGTACAGTGAATACAAACACGGGCACAACACATTAAAATAGAGTTCAGTGAAGAAAGGTGCTATATTAAATAAAGGCTGTTAGGAAATGTGATTTCTCTCCTCAAAGACAGAAAGTAAATGTTAGGTGAAGTGCCATCTGTGCATTTCCAAAGTATGTTTGGGTGTGTGTGTGCGTGTGTGTGTGTGTGTGATATACACTGAGTGTAACTAACAGTACCTCGCATTACATTTGGGTGCCACATGAGAGAAAGTAAGTATTTACAAAGTGTGTATGTGGGGGGTGGCAGTGCCATGCAAAACACTGGCATCCCTGACAGACTTTTAATCTGCCTTAACTTGAGCTTTAAAAATGATATAAACAGGGGTACCACATATTTAAATGGACTTCACTTCAGTAAGGCGCTATATTAAATAAAGGTTGTTAGGGAATGAGATTTTCTCTTCAAAGACAGAAAATTAAACATTAGGTGAAGTGGCATCTTGGAATTTCCAAAGTATTCGTGTGTATGTGTGTGTGTTCACCCTTTGATGGACTGGTGCCCTGACTGGGTGCTCCTGCTTTGTGCTCGATACTTGCTGGGACAGGCTCCAGCTTCCCGTCAGTACCTGACCTGGAAAAGCAGGTTTGGAAAATGGATGGATGGAGAGATATGTGTGTGATAGCGCTCTGCAGTGGACTAGTAACTCATCCTGACTCAAACTAATTTTGCTTGAGCTTTAAAAAGGAAATAAACAGAGCGACTCTGCATTACAATGGAGCTCAGTTTACAAAGGCAGTACATTCAATGGAGGCTGCTGCTAACTTGAATTTTCTGTCTAAGACAAACAAGGTGGGTTAAATGGCAATTGTGCATTTCCAAAGTATGGCTGGTCTTCACATTAGAGAATAAACTACTGAATGTGCCTACATTAAATAATAGATATAAAAGGTCACATAGAACGATGATAAAAAATCATTATGTAATAGATATGAAAGACTCTGCTACGTATGAATTATGGATGGATATGAAAAGCACTAAATGATAGATAGATAGATAGATAGATAGATAGATAGATAGATAGATAGATAAGGCATTATATAATAGATAGATAGATAGATAGATAGATAGATAGATAGATAGATAGATAGATAGATAGATAGATAGATAGAAGTGAAAGGAAGTATATAATAGATACATGGATGAATGGATGTGAAAGGCACTATATAATATAGATAGATAGATATTTCTTATATAGTGCCTTTCATTCGTCTAATCCATCTATCTGTCTTGTTTTACTATTTCTGTAATGGGTACATTTTCCCTTGTGACATATAAAATCATTATTTATTGCATGTTATATAACTCTATTCTATGCTGAGCCTTTCATTTCTTTATCACGCGTTTCCATTTGTCTGTCTGCTGATCCTTCCAGTCTCCTGAGCTCTCGTTATTTACACCGCCAGCCCCATCGGCTCCCGGGCCTTCTGCTCGTTCAGACGGTGGCCGGCAGTCAGAGTGGCTGCCATTGCAGTCCTTGCTCTCGGAGACGCGGCTGGAAATGTCTTGCGAGTCTTGTTTACCAAATGCAGCGAGAGCCGCAGGAGCGCAGCTGCCATCAGCAAACAGACAGAAGTGGAAATCGAGAGCCCCGCAAATTTAGCAGACGGCGAGTGCAATGAGATCAAAGCTCGCATCCCCGGCTCCTGTGCCACAAGCTGCCCCCGGGGTGTCGGCGCTTTCAGCAGACCCCCCGTCTGTTTTTACAATGTTCATCCTATAATGACGTCTCGCGCTTTTCTTGTGTGGATTAAATCAAAACGCGGATTTAAGAACAGGATAAGTAGGGGTTGTGGGGGGGTCGGCGGGGTGGGTGGGAGAAGGTTTTTCAGCGGTCACTTAACGGGCGCCTCATTGAAAGCGCGTGACGCTGGGACCGGCGGGCGAGTGTGGCGAGGCGGCTAAATGTGTCGCCTGTCTGTGCCGGTACACCCGAGGACAGTGTAGGCGACAAAAATCGAAGAGAGTGATGTGAGGGGATCGAAAATGCACACCGACGTGCCAAATAATAATAATAATAATAATAATAATAATAATAATAATAATACAATTGTTCTTAACCTATTTAACTAAGCAAGTCAAAAAGAAATCGAAACGTGTCTCTGTATCAGGCACAGCAGAGATCAAGTCCTCGGGCAGCATCGATTTAACTTGTAATTTTTTCTAGGCAGATATATATTGATTTTGTGAAAGCAATGCCAATTCAATTAGGAGCGCTCAGCTCATTGCAGACTCGTTTTTCCTTCCTTTAAGTGCACGCTGCTGTTAACTTTACTTGAAGTCCCCAAAAGCGTCCCCCATTTAGTGAGCAGTCACCCTCGTCCAAAGAGATGTACAAATTACTCTTTCTGAGCATACGCAGGTGAGAGACTTGCAAAGAACTGTAACACCCTGGGTTAGAGATGAAGAAATCGATTTCTTCACTCACATAATGATGATGGTCTAATGTCCAAAAAAGCTGTTTCTGTACTCAGCTATTTCTTCCACACAGCTCTGGAAAACTTTGGACTGCCTCATTCACTACCTGCACATACACGCCAATGGCTGTCTTGGAGTCTGTGGCAACACCATCTGCCACCCTGTCCTCAACTCCGTGATCCAATCCAGAGCCAGGATCCCACCTGAGACTCACCGGCAGCCACACGTCCAGGCCTCTCTCTAGAGCGTGGCTTCTTAAATTATGGGATGCAACCGTGTTGTCAGAAGTTTGGGTCACGCAGAGTTGTGATTCACTATAATACTCGATGAGAAAAGGTCGTGTATGGTTTGCTAAGTGTTCTGCGATGTCTCCGCTATGACCTGCAACAGCAATTCTCCAAGGGTACACGACTGCCACTGGTGACTCTGGGTCTCAAATACATAAAAAAAATCGGGAGTGTGCTCTCCCCTCGACTTTCGCGTGTACTCAGATATAGGGATGGATATTTAAGGAGTAAACCACAAGACAAGGATTACATCTTTATATTATGTACATTAAAGAACCATCAACAACAAATCAAATCAAATTAAAAATATTTTGTACAATTATTAGAAAAGTAAAGTTGAATAAATTGGACTTCCAGTGAGCGGAAATGGTCTAAAAGTTGATCGAAATCTACATTTCATATTTAATACTGGTATGCAAAATTTGGTTGACCAACGTGAAAGCGAACTCAAGTTATTGTATTTACACACACAGACAGAGTTCCAAAGAAGATATTTTCAGACTCAGGGAGGTCGAAATCGTTGAGGTTCATTAAAATCTCGACATCAAATTTTTGGACGATTCCAATAATTTCCCTATACTTTGTATACAAGAATGTCAGAGAGGTCTAAAATGTCGAGGTTTTGATTCATTCATCTATTTATTTATTTTTACTATTATTAAAGTTTTACTCTGCTGGCCTAGCTCTCTCTCTTTCTCATGGCTGGGGGTCGATTTGTTTTGAACTTAGTTTTGTTAAACTTGACTTGCTTGGTTGGATTGTTATTTGATTTTAATAAAATTAATAAAATGTTTTAAAAAAAACGAAAAACAAAGTTGAGGTTCATCAAAATCTCGACATCGAATTTTTTGGACGATTCCAATAATTTCCCTATACTTCGTATACGAGAACGTGAGGGAGGTCTAAAATGTCGAGATTTTGATTCATTCATCTATTTATTTATTTTTACTATTATTAAAGTTTTACTCTGCTAGCCTAGCTCTCTCTCTTTCTCATGGCTGGGGGTCGATTTGTTTTGAACTTAGTTTTGTTAAACTTGACTTGCTTGTTTGGAATGCTATTTGATTTTAATAAGATTAACAAAATGTTTAAAAAAAACGAAAAAAAAAAAACGTTAAGGTTATCAAAATCTCGACATTGAATTTTTTGGTACTTTCCTTATACTTCATATAAAAAAAAGTAAAAATAGTGCACAGGGAAAAAAAAAAGTTTTAAACCCACTGCTCTAGAGTTTAGCATTTGGGCATTTCTACCATCAGGGTGCTTGCCTAGGGCCCTGTGAACGCAAGGGGCCTTTCACCACTCACAGTCCTCCCCATGCATGAAATCAATGGGGAAGGGAAAAGGTTTGATGAAAGATCATCAAAGGAGACACCCCCCCCCTCCCACACCCCAGCCTATTTTCACCGTTCAAGTCTCCGCTGGAGTCGAGTCTCCAAGTGTATTAAATGATAGGATATTTGCATGTCGCATCAGCACTGAGCACTGCAATGCATTGGTGTTAGCAGTGGGATACTTTGCTCTTTACATTTCATTTTGAGGTGGCTCGCTATCTTTAAATGCTGACTCATGTTTGGGTGACTTCTTCCTGGCTGATGAAACTTGTCAGCGCTATTACAGTATAATCACCTCTCTGCTAGAGAGCCTTATTCATTATGTCACCCAGGGGCTTGTGGGGGGGTCTTAATCCGGCCTTGCTTTAGCAGCAGAGTAGTAATGTTGCAAATCGAGAACGATTTATTCTTTTTGAATGACCCTTTTCAACAAAGCATACGATTTGATTCAGTGGAGCTCAATCCGAGTGCTAAAGCGCACTTGCGTCCTGTGTGATGTCATCGGCGTCATTCGTGGTAGATTTTTAAAGCGCATTTGCAAGAACCGCCTGGAATGCGAGTCTCGACTCATTTGATTCGCGAACAAATCATTACGAGTTACACAATTCACATTCACTTATGACTCTGTAACGTAACATCTTATTTTAATTATGCATTTGCACTGAAACAGGACAATGGCTTATGACTCGTCATGTTAAATATATAATTCATTACACACACTCTTTCATTTCCTAGGAATACTGCGGTGTTTTCCGAACAAAGATTTTTAGTGACGCAGTATTTAGTTGTATGAAATTAAATCAAATGTGAAAAACTGGCTGTGCAAAAATGTGGGTCCCCTTGTCATTGTGCTGATTTGAATGCCTGTCACTGCTCAATGCTGATTACTTGGTATGATGAGCTCGTTAAGCCTTGAACTTCATAGACAGGAGTGTCCAATCATGAGTGGTCAAAGGTATTTAAGGTGGTCAATTACAAGTTGTGCTTCCTTCCCTTTGACTCTCCTCTGAAGAGTGACAGACAGCATGGGATCCTCAAAGCAACTCTCAAAGATCTGAAAACAAAGATTGTTGAGTCTCCTGGTTTAGGGGAAGGCTACAAAAAGCCATCTCAGAGGTTTAAACTGTCAGTTTCAACTGTAAGGAATGGAATCAGGAAATGGAAGGCCACAGGCACAGTTGCTGTTAAACCAACACAGCAGGTCTGGCAGGCCAAGAAAAATACAGGAGTGGCATATGAGCAGGATTGTGAGAATGGTGACAGACAACCACAGATCACCTCCAAAGACCTGCAAGAACATCTCGCTGCAGATGGTGTATCTGTACATCGTTCTACAATTCAGCGCAATTTGCACAAAGAACATCTGTATGGCAGGGTGATGAGAAAGAAGCCCTTTCTGCACTCACGCCACAAACAGAGTCGCTTGTTGTATCAAATGCTCATTTAGACAAGCCAGATTCATTTTGGAACAAAGTGCTTTGGACTGATGAGACAAAATGGAGTTATTTGGTCAGAACAAAAAGCGCTTTGCATGGCGGAAGAAGAACACCACATTTCAAGAAAACACCTGCTACCTCTGTCAAATTTGGTGGAGGTTCCATCATGCTGTGGGGCTGTGTGGCTAGTTCAGGGACTGGGGCCCTTGTTAAAGTCGAGGGTCGGATGAATTCAACCCAATATCAACAAATTCTTCAGGATAATGTTCAAGCATCAGTCACAAAGTTGAAGTTACTTAAGCAGGGGTTGGATATTCCAACAAGACAATGACCCAAAACACAGTTGAAATCTACAAAGGCATTCATGCAGAGAGAGAAGTACAATGTTCTGGAATGGCCATCACAGTCACCTGACTTGAATATCATCGACAATCTATGGGATGATTTTAAGCAGGCTGTCCATCAAATTGAACTGAACTGGAGAGATTTGGTATGAAGAATGGTCAGAAATACCTCCATCCAGAATCCAGACACTCATCACAGGCTATAGGAGGACAGCATCTGGAGGCTCAAAGGAGCAAAAGGAGGCTCAGCTAAGTATTGATGTCATATCTCTGTTGGGTGCCCACATTTATGCACCTGTCTAATTTTGTTATGATGCATATTGCATATTTTCTGTTAATCCAATAAACTTAATGTCACTGCTGAAATCCTACTGTGTCCATAAGGCATGTCAGATATTAAAAGGAAGTTGATACTTTGACAGCTCAGCCAATGAGAAACAAAAATCTGAAGATTCAGGGTTAGGGTTAGGGTTAGGGTTAACCAAACCAAACTTTTTCATATGACTTCATCATATCAAGAGAGCAAATGGTTTGTGAGCTACAAGTGATTTAAAATCCTGGACAGACAAATAGACACCACGGTAGCACATTATATAAGAAGATTACTTCTTCTTCTTATTATTATTATTTAACAATTCTGATTCTGCAGGTTAGCCATCTCTTACTGTAAATGTCCTGTAGGGGGCGAAGAGCACAACTGCTGTTTCAGTGAGAAACACCTAATTGCAGCCTGCAATACCTATTGGCATAGCTCAGGAAATGCCCACAGCATCAGTCACAAAATGCCCATTGAGTCAGGTGACCCTGCCAAGCCCTAACCTTTAGAACCTGACCCCTAGTTCTTGAAAGGAATTTTTTAGTATTGGAATTAATAATAATAACAGCATTTGGAGTATAGTTCTTATAATCTGCTGATAGTGTCCTTTGAGTATCCATTTAATAAAAAGAATTGCTATCTAAGATTTATTTACAATTGAAAGTGGGATAATTTGACCAATGAGGGATATTCTTTATATGGGAACCCTCATTAGGTATCAAAACAATAAAATACGAGGATATGTAAAATGTTAGATATTTTTTGAATTTGAATATTTGGATAGATAGGGCCAAAATAAAAAGATATTAAGAACTAAAATTAGTAGTATGGGTGTTTTCTACAAAATAAAAATTTTATGCATAGAGTAAGTGTACCAATGCATTTTTGAATTTGCAACGGCTCCTTTAGATTCCCATAGGGCTGTATAGAAATTGGTATTTGTCAGCTCCGTCTAAAAAAAAAAAAAAATGAATCGTTTGGCTCATTATTCCATGGGTATGAGGGGAGTTGGTGACGTAATTAGGGTAAAATACGCCTGCACGTCAAGGTGGGCACTTTCTCAGCTGCTTCATTGGCTTTGGACACTGTGCCCACGGAGCCTTATAACAATGAAAGGTGAAAAAGACAATCATCAGTTCAGAAAGAATGGAAAAAAGATAGACAGAGAGGGAAGGCAGGAGGCAGAGGGGTCCGGTGCCAGGGAGCCAATCAGAGGCGGAGAAGGCAGACAGCTCCTCGAGGGAGGTGTGAATGGTGCCCAGGGGCTGACAGCCACTTCAGCTGAGTGACCTGGGAGATGGAGTGGCAGAAATGCTGCTGTTCAGTCGTAGCAACTCACCCGAGACAGGGGCATCATGGCTGCAGGGGAGTGACAGAGGCGTTAAGTGGGCGGTGCCATGGACCACAAGGATTCAAGCCTGGCAGTGGGAGTCGGACCCTCAATGGAGTGCCCTGCCTGGAGCCAGAGGGGCTTACAAGAGGTGCCCGACCCTAGGAGCAGCACTGAAGGTGGGCTGAACTGTTAGATGGGCATCTCTTTGGCTTCAAGAGCCCACGTTGGGATAAGCCAAGGAGACGCCCGTTTTGAAGGACTGCACCGAGGTTCGTGGCTTTAAGGTTTAAGGACCTCGTTTTTAAGGGATTGGTTATGGATTGATTTTAACCTTTGCTTTTTCGGATTATTTATTATTATATGGATTATTTTAATATTATTTATTAACTGGGCACAGCACTTTTTGAACACTTTGGACTTGCTTGTGCACTTTCCCCGTGTTCTTCATAAGCTGGCTCAGAAATGGCGGTGGCGGGTTCAACAGGCTCCTAGTGGTTCCCAGCAGCGTGGGGCCGACCCACACCGCCACACTGCCATGTTGAGTTCTGGGGGGTGCCACCCAAGAGGGGTGCACCAGGAACTGCTGTGCCCTTTTTTTACATAGGCCTCCCGGGCCACAATTACACGCACACTGGAAGTACTCCTGGGCTTCTGAATAGAAGGAGTCGAGAGGGAGAGAGAGATGAAACTTGTCAGAGGAAGAGTGGAGGCAAAGAAGAAGAGAGAGAGAGAGAAGGAAAAGAAAAGGTGGACCAGTGTTTATTCGTGCTTTGTACTGAGCTGCTGTGGGGTGCGAGGGAGAAGCGTTTCCCATTGTGCCTGGGGTCTGTCTGTGTCAGGTCTGGGCAGCTGGTGCGCCCCCTGCAGGTCACGCTATGTGAGAACGTTAGGAGAAATGTGATGAGAGCAGGCTGTCCAGCCAAACAAAGCTCCTCCATGCAGTTCATAAAACTCGAGATGTGAAGGTCCCGGAAGTCCTGCTCTGCTCCCCACCACCTACTAATTCATTCCACATGTCTGTAGTTCTTTAAAGTTTCTAACGTTTGTGCAGAATTTACCCTTAATGACTTTCCAGCTGTGTGCCAGCGTATTGTTGCAGAACTAACAACTGGCAACCACTGGACGTAATCTCAGTTTGCTTAACCTCAAGCTCAACTCCTTCAACGTCAGGCCTCTCAGCCCAGAATTCGCCTATCTAGCCGCTCTCCTCTGGACTTCCTCAAGTGCTGCTATGTCTTTTATTTAATACTAGCCAACCCGCGGCCTACATATGCCGCATAATCAGGCCGGTTTTTTAATGATTTTTAAGCACAGGGAGAAAAGTAACATTTGAAAAATCGGTAATGTCATAAATCAGCAAGAAAAGCAACATTGTAACAATGCACGGAACGAACCAACACACAATCGTCTGAAGTGACTGAAAACAGGCGGACCGTCCTCGCGCCTTCTCCTGCCAGACAGAGGGATGGGGGTGCACGGCGCAGAGGTTAGAACGGGAGGAGAGGAGAAGGACGTCCATTCAGCTCCCTCCGTCATGCTAGTCTGCTGATTTCTCGTTCAGTATGCAGTGCCCGCTCATGTGCCCACCTCCAACTCGCCACTTGAGTCGTCGTCTTCATACAGTTCAGATGTACCTGTGACTCACGTAGACTTTTCATTGCTCTGTGTGGTTTTGGCTGCTTTTCTATATATAATCCACTAAGACACCCGACCACGGTAGCAGCGAGGTGGGAGGGCGGTGTGTACAAAGGGTTGGGACGCAACAAGTGGGAGCGTAGGAGTCGCACTTAGTGGGAATTCCACGGTTTGCAGCCCGAATGGGGTTCAATGGCTTACCCATGCCAGGTCGACACACGCTCAATGTCATGCATACAGTAATTATTTATTGAATGCTAAACACTTCTGGAAACACACGGATGTCTAAAATGGGTTGGTGTAAGAATACAACAGTAAGTGAATGAAAAGATGGAACTCTGGAGAGAGCAAAATACAACACAATAGTGAACCCGCGGCATAACAAACACCGCATAATTATTTAATGATGGTTGAACACTTCTGGAAAGACACAGTTGTTCAAAAAGGGAGGGTTTGAGGATACAACAGAATGAGAATGAAAAGATGGAACTCTAGACTTTTCATTGCTCTGTGCGGTTTTGGCTGCCTTTCTATATATAATCCACCAAGACACCCGACCACGGTAGTAGCGAGGTAGGAGGGCGGTGTGAACAAAGTGCATCTAAGAAGACGAATGTTTGTCGCGGATGCGAATTGCTGTATGTAGCGTGTAAAACAGTTTTCTATGGTGCACGCGGTCATGCGTCGTAACGAAAACTCGGTTTTTAAAGACTGCTTACTTCATTGTGTTTTAACCTCAGTTGTAAAGGATTGTTTTAATGATCCCATGGGATCCCCCTCGCAAACCGTTTCACACGCTGCATATGGCGATTAACCTCCGCGAGTAACACGCCTCTATGAACAGTCAGCGTAGCTCGGAGGTGCATGACGTGCACATGACATTAACCTGACCTGCACTGCATGTGGCCTCTACGACAGATGAATATAAATGACACCATTTTTTCTGTGTCGTCGCGTCCGAGTTGGTGGGCGTGGCCCTGCGAGTCGTCGTCATATCCAATGGGCTTGGAGTTGGTGGGCGTGGCTCCTTCCTGTGTGCGCCATAGGTGTCTCACTTGTCGGCGGCTTAGTGAATCCCCGCCCCTTCCGGCATGCTTTCCATGGTTGTCTTGCCTTAGTGAATTATATATATAGATGGAGACCACAAGTGCACACGGTACTCCAGATGAGGCGTTACAAAGCATAAGCAGAGCCTCCCTTGACCTTGCGATCACCCACTGTCTGGGTGTGGACAGTGACAGGTCCACTGTGACCCCCAAGGGTCCTTCTCATGAGGGGTACTTTCAAGTTTCAGACCTCCTGGTTTGTATTCAAATGTTAGGGTCATTGTGGTCAGAGCCTTCATGTTGAACGTCCCCATGAAGAGAACGCCAGTGCTGATCTCTCCCAGTAGGAACGCTAAAATGGAAGAAAGAGAGGAGGATCCTCAATGGATGAGAATTAAATAGAACGGATGGAGAGTGAGATGAACGATAAACGTTTATACTCGTGGCAGTAAGAGGCTGCTGCTATTCATACTGTTAAAACTTCCTGAATAATTGCAGTGTTTCCCACACACATGGCCAGGTGTACCATTTAGGAAAACTAGGTGGTAACCTGGTGGTCACCCTCCATGACCCACATTTGAATTAAGAAGGTCTGACTAATCCACCCGCCCTAACAGAAGGATAAGTGTCTGTGTACCTGTGTGTCTCAAACAGAAGGCACATCACAAACATTTGTAGTAATGAAATGCATTGCATTTGTCATTCCAACAGATGGTGCATCACACACATTGACACTGATTTTCAACAGAGTGCAATTGAAGCACACAATACGTACAAGGACAGTCATGTAAAACCTCAGCATCAGTCATGAAACACCCATGAAATGCCCAGTTACACTGTACTGTACTTGAGATTAGGGGCTGTGGGAGGGTTACCCGACTCAGAGGGCACCTAATGACTGATATTGTGGGCATACTGTGATGTTGTGGACATTATATGACCTAAGTCATAACTATTGGGGTCCACAGTTAAACCTATCTCCTGATTTTATAAACTCCATAACAAATAAGATATAACAGAAACACATGCACTGCATTCCCACAGATGGTGCATAACAAACATATAGTAATAAAATGAATTGCATCTGTCGTTCTAACAGATGGCCCATCATAAACACTGACACTGATTTTCAACAGAGTGCCATTGCAGCCCACAGTACCTATAAGGTCAGTCATGTAACACCTCAGCATCAGTCATGAAGCACCCAGTTACACTATGCTTGAGATTAGGGGCTGTGAGAGTGTTATCTGATGTTGAGTGAATTGCATGGCCTAAGTCATACCTGTGACTGCAGTTAGACCCATCTCCAGTTTTTACAAACTCAGTACCAAAGAACATATAACAGAAACATTATACACTGCATTCCAACAGATGGTGCATCACAAACATCCATCTATCCCCTAACCCGCTGAATCCAAACACAGGGTCACGGGGGTCTGCTGGAGCCAATCCCAGCCAACACAGGGCCCAAGGCAGGAACCAATCCTGGGCAGGGTGCCAACCCACCACAGGGCCCACACCCAAACACACCCACTAGGGCCAATTTAGAATCGCCAATCCACCTAACCTGCATGTCTTTGGATTGTGGGAGGAAACCCACGCAGACACGGAGAGAACATGCAAACTCCACACAGGGAGGACCCGGGAAGCAAACACGGGTCTCCTAACTGCGAGGCAACAGCGCTACCACCGCACCACCGTGCCACCCCATCTCAAACATTTCTAGTAATAAAATATGTTGCATCTCTCATACTAACAGATGGCCCACCACAAACATTGACACTGATTTTCAAAAGAGTGCAATTGCAGCCCACAACACCTGTAAGGTCAGTCATGTAGCACCTCAGCATCAGTCATGAAGCACTCATGTTACCCCAGTTACACTATATGTAAGATTAAGGGGCTGTGAGACGGTGATGTTGTGGGCATTATGTCACCTAAGTTATACCTATTGTGGTCTGCAGTTAGATTTATCTGCTGATTTTACAAACTCCATACCAAATAACTCATAACAGAAACATATGCACTGCATTCCAACAGATGGTGCATACCAAACATTTCTAGTAATTAAAAATGTAATGCATTTGTCATTGCAACAAATGTTACATCTCAAACATTAGCATCGTTTGTAGGTTTGGCTTGGCTCCCCGCTCCCTGTTGTATCTGGGAGCTTTTTGAACCCAAACTATCAATAGTGAAGAGCCGAGATAAGCCAGGTAAACAAGGACACACACATGCAGCAAAGGGCTAGGTGCACAAAAAAAGTGCTTTCATTTATATCACTCATAAAGGCCAAACACGGCAGTGTATCCAATTACTTGTCAATAAATAAATAAATAATCCACAAAAATAAAGAAGTTAAAACACCCAAATAGCAATTATTCTGTTTCGTTAAAACGAGGCTGAAAATCACAGACAGGAATCTGTTCTTTTAAAAACTCACGAGCCCTGGTGCATTTGTTCTCAAACCAAAGTCTCTGCTGCTTAACCCGCACGGGATCCTGCAGCCACACGAGATGTCCTTCTGACAGGCGAAGCCCACCTTATTCCACAGGCTTGGGTCCCTACCATCTCACAGGCTCCCAGCAGGGTGCCAACTCTTGGTGCCACTCCTCAGCCTTCACAAGAGATCGGGCATCAGGCCACTCCAGTGACTCCAAAATGCTCAGTTGGAGTGGGTGTCTTCAGCATCACCCAAGCATCACCCTTACGCTACTTTGTAAGGCCCTTTACCTGGCTGTCTGCACGCGGGAATCTTCCGATGTCTGCCCATCTTTCTTTCTTTCTTTCTTTCTTTCTTTTCGCTGCTCCTTATCTCTTTTTTCTCCCACTCAGCCATGCAGGCTCCTCTTATATTAGCTTGACTGGGAGGAGACGTGACCGTCAGCCCACTCCAAGGTGTGAATGCGGCGCTCCCATTAGCACGTGAATGTGCGATCAGACAACCGAAGTGGCGCCATCATGTGCCCACCTGCACCCGCTCTGAGCCTGCACACTCTCAGGACCCGATTATTTATTAAAAAAAAAAAACAAAACACACAGATCACTTATTACACAACAATTTTACTAATCTTATGCCAATTTTAATTGTCTGTGATGCGCCACCTGTTGGAATGACAAACACAACGCAAGTTATTACTAAAAATGTTTGAGATGCGCCATCTTCTGGAATGATGGAGACGCAGACAGACAGACACTGATCCTTGAATTAAGGTGGATACACACACACACAGTCAAATATTATACTACACCCTCATTTTTCCTGTTTTGAAATTTTAATGTAAGCAGTCCATTGAATTAACCTGACATGGTACAAAGGTAAGTGGTAAACTACCAAAAGCCGAAAACTTATTTATAATATTTCACAGTCATACAAAAAGTCCTTTTTCAGGGAACAAGTAACCGATTAACAACTTAGAGCTCTTTCTCAGAATAATGGAAGGTACTAAAGCCCTTAAAGTCAAAGCTGAAACCTCCTGGAGGTGCCCTGGCATTTTGTGGATGTGCCATGTAAGCACAGTACATGGCGCTGTAGCCACAGGGGGCAGCAGCTGCGCTTTCTAGGGATGCTTTCTTTCTTGGCAGCTTCAGTCACAAGCGAACGTCTTAACACGGACGTCCCACGTCTCTGGGATCTAAAACGTCTTTCCAGGTGTTTGCTTCTGTTTCTCCAGCTGTTGCGCTTCTGTCTTTGATATCAGTGCGGATCGTAACACACAGTGTGTATGCGGATGGGCAAATCTGAGGGTGTCATCTTGAAATTTATTGACCCTGAGGAGACAGAAACCGTTTGTGGAAGATTTACTTCTCTGTGTTTCAACCCTGTTGTTCTTACAGGGGTCTTATAAAGTGCACCTTTGAAAAAATATATTTAGACCACAGGATTATCTAACACCGTTTAATCCTCAAGGGGGGTGACTTGTTCACGCAGGGGGTCTGAAGCCTGTCCTTATCCTAGGAACAATCTCAGGACAGAATGAGTACACACACACACACACACACACACACACAGGAGGGACAACTAAATGTCACCAATCCACCTAAACTAAGAAGACACTGGAGTGACTGCCAAGTGGACACAGGGAGGACATGCAAACTCCACACACAGCACACAGGACATGAACCCTGCTCTCCTTACTGCACCGTTCTGCCACCCTAACTGCAAATATAAAGCAGAAAGTGGTCACCCGCACACAGTAAGCATTCCCCCTCCAAAACACGAAACACCAGAACTCCCATCTTTAGCTCAGTGGAGATCAGCACTCCGGGGTTTCACTTCATTAAAGATCAAATGTACTTGAATGTGGAAGAGAACATCTGTGGTGGGTCGGTATGGTGGGCACACCTGCACAAATGGCTCACTTGTTGTGTTTCTCTCCACCCAGCGCTGCCTGAAGTGGAAAAAAGTGCAGGAGTAGTCAATGAAGAAAAAAAAAAAAGCAAAATGTCTCAGACTAAACCCAGCAGGGGGCACAACGGTGAGCACCTGTGCCAAGTCCCAAATGTGCACCCTGTGGTGGGCTTCACTGATAAAGTGCAGGTGCATTGTGTCTTTTACATCTATCTATCCATCTGTCTATCTATCTATCTATCTATCTATCTATCTATCTATCTATCTATCTATCTATCTATTATATAGTACTTTCAAATCTATCTGTCTATTTATTATATTGTGTCTTTTACATTTATATATCTATCTATATATCCGTTATATAGTGCCTTTCACTTTGTCTATCAATTATATAGTGCCTTTCACATCTATCTATCTATCTATCTATCTATCTATCTATCTATCTATCTATCTATCTATCTATCTATCTATCTATCTAAAATTAAATGTCTGTCTGTCAGCTCCCCATACAATCCTATAGGACAAGTTTTGTGCAGTTGCTCTCTAGGACCATATGGACAAGACAGAAGCCCCTAATTTTGACCCTGGGTGTTCCAGTGGTTTTTTTTTTCCATTTGCACTACACTTTGCACCCCAGTGCCAACTTCTGGTTCAGAGCAAGTGAACATCCAAACAGTCCGTCTACTGTAATTTTCATAGGAGTATTGTGGACTTTAGCGGGCGGTGTTGGATGAGTCCTAATCGAGTGTGGAAGAGCAGCATAACACAAGGAGTAATAAAGGGTGGTTGATGTTGTTTAACTCCTGCTTTGTCGGCTTTTCTCCCTAATTTAAGCACTACAGATTGTGCACCTTGAACTAAGAGGCCGAGTCACTCATGATAGAACTCACAGCGACATCTCAGCAAGGAGTTACTGCAATTCTGGAATCCAATTTGGACTCAAAATGAACAGATTCTCAACTCACAAGGGCAGAGACAATGATAGTATCTATTATATAGTGCCTTGCACTCTATCTATCTATCTACCTATACTATATATATATATATATATACATATATATATACATGCACACACACACACACACACACACATAAACAAGTATCTATACCCCATGGAAGGTAAGATTTGATCTTCATATCTTCATTTACACAGGTAAATAGGTAAAGGTAATAAAATGTATCACTACAAATGTTTTTAAATTGCCATCTGTTGGAATGACACAGACATAGCGTATCCTTTTATTAAGGTGGATATCTATGCAGTGTATTTGCTAGTATTTCCTTATATATGTTTAGACACACACGCGCACACACACACTCCTCTGCTCCCTCATGTCCCGTACACTGACGCTGCCCCCGACTCCACTGCCGTGAGTGCCACTGCTGCCGTACGGAGGCCTGAGCAGAGCGGCGAGCAGGATGGCCAAGCTCACTAATGGTCCTGCTTGCTTTTCTCCATCAGTGAGTGTCGTGCAGGTCCTCAGCAGAAGGCAGCCAGGCCGCTGTGTCCTCCTGAGCCGTGGACTTCTTTCCTGATAAAAGTAGGGCAGGCTTAAGGATTTCAAGTTGAGGTCTTGCACTTTTTTTTTATTTCCATGCTTTACAAAACCAGCTTAAGAAAGCCACACGAAAACAGCTGCAAGTTGAGCTTTGCATATAAGACGTGTGAACGCACGACTGAGAAGCCAAGTTCGGCTCTCCGTATCTCCCAGCCACACTATGCAGAATCTCTCAGCCGTGCCCCATAAGTCAGGCATTATTTATTAACTGATGTTATCTCGAGGTTTCAAATTACAGACTCGAGCAGCGAGCTCAGGTTCTGAGAGCATCTGCTGCTGAACGATCTCATCGCATTAGAGGTGCTCATTACTTAGAAACGAAAGAGGCAGAGACAGACAGAGAGAGACACGGAGACAAAGAAAAGTGGAAACTCAGTCACATCCTCGGAAACACCGCTCGGTAATCACAACACCGGAATTGACACCACGCACACGGGCTGGCCGGCCAGCGGGAAAACACGTGCTGACGATGACGATTATGATGATGATGATGATGATGATGATGACAGACAGTGGGAATCGGAGCTCTGGGGCGCAAACCAGCAGGCAGCAATAACCACCTCAGGACAACTTCATTTAAATAAACCACAGACATAGATAGATAGATAGATAGATAGATAGATAGATAGATAGATAGTGTGAAAGGCACTATATAAGATAGATAGATAGATAGATAGATAGATAGATAGATAGATAGATAGATAGATAGATAGATAGATAGTTTGAAAGGCACTATATAATATAGATAGATAGATAGATAGATAGATAGATAGATAGATAGATAGATAGATAGATAGATAGATAGATAGTGTGAAAGGCACTATATAATATAGATAGATAGATAGATAGATAGATAGATAGATAGATAGATAGATAGATAGATAGATAGATAGTTTGAAAGGCACTGTATAATATAGATAGATAGATAGATAGATAGATAGATAGATAGATAGATAGATAGATAGATAGATAGATATTACACACACAGAAATGAAAGGCACTATATAATAACTAATATAGACATGAAAAGTGTTATATAACAAGAGATCAATATAAAAGGCACTTTGTATAATTTATTTGATGTGTAGATGTGAAAGGTGCTATATAACACACAGACATAAAAGGCACTCTATAACAAAGATTAATATGCATGAAGGCACTATTAAAGAATTGAAAGACATGCATATATATATATATATATATATATATATATATATATATATATATATATATATATATATATATATATATATATATATATATATATATATATATATATATATAAGAATAGACACAAGAACCGCTGTACTATATGGAATGCAATATGGCATAGTGGTTAAGGACTTCAAATCTTTCTACTGACATGGTGGGACCTAAAACAATTCACTTCACCTGCCCGGTTTACAATTGAAAAAACAAACAAAAAATGTAACAAATTGTATCACAAATTATTTATGTCACCTAGGATAAAGGCATCAGGTAGTCAATAATAATAATAATAATAATACTGGATACATGTAATATACAAGAAGGATTATATAACATAACATAAGTGAAAGACACTCTATGATAGGCAGATATGAACAGCATGATATAACAGATAGTGTGCAGAAGGGCACCAAGGCTGAATAAAGAGGTATGTGTAGGAGACCCTCACAGCTGCAGTTTAGAAGTCCGCTTCCTCACTTGGGCAGAGGGCATCCCCTTTAGCTTAATCAGGTAGGCTGATGCTTTCTGACATGGATGGCTAGAGTTCATGGGCAGCCTCTCCAGGTGAGCACATGAAACAGAAAGAGTGACTTGCACCCAGAGATAGAAGGAAAGCGAGTTTAAAAGGCACTAGATAAGAGATAGACGGGCAGACGGACGGGCACTAAATAGATAGATAGATAGATAGATAGATAGATAGATAGATAGATAGATAGATAGATAGATAGATAGATATTGATATGAAAGGCTCTATAAAACTTGTACGGGTCGGTAGATTTGAAATGCAAATCTATATAATTGATAGCTGGGCTAAAGACTCCCTGTCTCATCTCAGCGTTTCCAAATTAATGTCCGTGAAAATGTGTAAATGTTAACGGTGTTGGAAAAGTTTGAATCTTTTTGTTCTCAGAACACACAGTTACGCATGCCTATCACTATTTTTAAACTAAAAATACAAACTGCATGTGAAAGGCATAATACCGTCGACAGATAGAGAGACACTATTTAAAAATACATCGAAGGTAAATCGCAAGATAACAGATTTGAACGGCACTACACAAATGATAGATACATAGAAATGTAAAAACACTACAGATGATGGATATGAAAGGCACTAGACAGACAGAGCGGTGTAGTGGTTAAGGCTTCGGACTTCAGTCCCTGCGGCTGTGGGTTCAACGCACAGGATGGCATTATTCGAGTCTGCTTAAACTGCATTGCAACCGCAACAAGAAGGGCACCGGGAGGAATGTAGACGGGCGTTGCATATGATAAAAAGAGAGTATTGTGTTCGCGACTTGAGGGGACGATGACTTGTAAATCTATGCTTTATTCGCTCGACCTACGTGTCTACGGACCCCCGAACGCCCCCTTTCTCTTTCTTCCCCACTTCTGCCTGTCGGACTCCGCTTGCCGCGAGGTGCCTTCTCTCTCGTGACCGCTCGACTCCACCGGCCGTTTTGCGGTGCCACCTCGCGCGTACGCCACGTGAACTTTGTGTGACCTGCCCGATTATTGTAACGGAGGAGCCCCCCGATCGCCAGCGCTTCCTGACGGCTGGCCGTTTCCATTCAGAACAGCCGGAACTTGCCCATTACTTAAATAGCAGGCTCGGGAGATGAAACAGACGCGCAGATTAAACTTTTCCTCCACCGCGAGTCACACAAAGGGCTTCGTTTCCTCGAAAATGCCCGTCTTCTCCTCTTGACTCGGTCGTGATTACTGACTTTATTTTCGGGGATTCGATTGTTCCAAAGCCCGATCTTCCATAAACAAACAGCACGCTCAACTAGAAAATCTCGCAATCTTTCGTAGAAAGTCTTTCAAGTCGGGCACTTCACACAATCAAATAAAAATAACGGACTTACTGCTGAAGGCGCTATATAGTAAAGTCTGAGGCTGGCGTGCCTCCACACTCAGCAGCGGATTGATTGGCTGCCATGAAGTTTTAGGGATCCCGGTTTTTGAAAGTAGCCGCCTTTGCCGGTCCCGCTGACCCGTCCTTTCATTTATAGTGCTAAACTACCAGGACCGAAAGCTCGCGTGACTGCGAGATGCAATGTTCTCCATGTTCGGTGCAATTCCTCGACACAATAAACACACAGTTTTCAATAACCCAAGTGGACGGTCCTTACCTCAACATTGAAATGCTGCTCCTCTCCACAGACTGTGCATAAAATCCAAAGCAACGTTTGCAAGGAAAACGGCCCCGAGAGAAAAAGGGGATGCAGCCGTCTGTTGATATGAAATGGAAATAAAATCATAGTGATCCCTTATTGTTGTCAATGAGGCAAAACGAAGAATACAATCCTCGTGTTTCACGTTGAACCGAGCATTTGTTGAGAAGAAAACACACACGATGTAAAGAGGAAAAAAAATCAAAAGCATAAAAACCAAAAAATGGGGAAAAAAATTAAAAAATAAAAACAAGGAAGCTCGCTGAGGAAGAAATGAAAAGAGTAGTTCCAGTGAGGACACGATATGGAAATACGCTGTGTTTTGAAGGGGGGGTGGGGTGGGAGGGGGGTGTTGCAGATCGCCGCCGTGTTCACTCACATTTAGCTCGCCTCCCTCGCTCCGTGGGCAAAGCTGGTCATTTTCATCCGGCGCTGCAGCAGTTACGCATGCGCGCGCGGCTCTCTCTCTCTCTCTCTCTCTCTCTCTCTCTCTCTCTCTCTCTCTCTCTCTCGCTTGCTCTCTCGCCAGCTCGCGCGCTGTCTTTCTCGGGGACACGCGCGCGCGCTCTCTATGATTTGCACTCCACCCCCACTCCCACACCACCTCCCTAACCCAAATTTAAACGAAGCCCTCGTGCCCGTTGCTTCTCATCAAATAACAGAGAAAGCCAATCCCTCCCTCTGTCTCTTTCTCCATACTATAGAGGCAAGGGATTAAATAAATGATGACGCTGGCCGAACTCTCCCGACTTCGCTTCATGGATTGAGTCGACTGTCCCATTAGGACCACACATACACACAATAATATCAAATCGAAACAGCTAATAAGGATGGGCTGAAGGGAAAGAGTGATCTGGAGTGATGGCATGCAAGGTATTATCCATCAGGCTAAACCATCCGCAAACAAAAGCAAAAGAAAAGCGAGAAAGTGAAGTGAGCTTATACACTAAAAAAATGGAAAGTGATCAGAGGATTACACGGGTCAGACGAGGTCCTTTATTTTTGAGCGCCAGCCAAGAACGATAAGCTGATTATTTTAAGTATCCGTATGAGTAAAAAAATGATGTCCATGCCCCTAATAATAACGTACATGAATGCTCGTCTGTGCCCGTCGGCGTGCGTGCGCGTGCGTGTGCGCCTCCTTTAGCTGGACGCGATTCATTAAAACGGCGCCTTCTGTTGACCGAATTGCTTGGATTGCCCCCCCGAGTTCCCTAACCCCCTCCACCTCCCTTCATGATCCCCTGCGCGATATCCTGGCAGTTGGCCACGAGAGGGCACTGTTTCCTAACCGCGCACTGCAATGCACGGGAGTCATCTGAGGCGATTCTCTGCGACAACTAGACGGAAGGTGGCAATTTAAACGCCCATTAAGAGTCGGGCTGGGCCACTTCGGAGTTAAGTGGGATTGGAGTAGATGCGGTGGTGGACAAGGCTTTTTTAACCTTTCGTTTATATGTGTAAAACAGTCATATGTACAGTGGTCTGAGAAAGTCTTCAGACCCGATCACTTTCTGTACATTTTATTGTCTTGGAGATTGATAAATGTGTCATTTTCGGCCATCAATTTATCCTCAATAATTCACAATTAAAGAAGTAAAAAAGTCTACAAATGTATTAAAAATCAAAGTCTTCATTAAAATCACTTGAAGAAAGCCTTTGAAGACCTCCTTTGTAAAACAGGAACATTAGGAATGGCTGGATGTGAATGGGGGGTTGGAGGTGATCGGCCCCCATGCCCCTGTACCCCCCAACTTCAGAAGCCAAAACTCACGTTACTAGGAAAAGCTCGCAGCTGTTAAAGATGGCGGTGAATTACACTTTGGGCTCAGGATGTTGTTATGTGTGAGTGTGTGGGGAATGAGCTGTGTACAGGATAAGTGGAGGGGCACATGAAGAATTAACAGGGGGCACCCGGGGGTCTGCATTGATGGAAAGAAGAAGTCAACAAGAAAGTGTGGCCATTTATGGATAAGATCAATGTTCACCTTGGGACAAATGAAGTACTATCAATAATATAGCGCCTTCCCTATCTATCTATCTATCTATCTATCTATCTATCTATCTATCTATCTATCTATCTATCTATCTATCTATCTATCTATCTATTATATAGCACCTTTCATATTTATCTATCTATTATATAGTGCCTTTCATACCTATCTATCTATCTATCTATCTATCTATCTGTTAGTCTGCCTTTCCTATTATCTATCTAGCCTTTCTATCATCTATCTATGACTATCTATCTATCTTATCTTTTATCGATATTTTCATATTTTCTTTTTCTCAATTCATTGATCACTTCTACCACTTTCTTTTATGTGGAATCGCTCCCTGGACACTTTTTACTATTTTTACTACTTGACATGGATTTTTACACTCCGAGACTCATCTATTCAAGTAGTCAACTTTTCTTTTTTTGTGAATTTCCCCTTGGGAGTAATAAAGTATCTATCTATCTATCTATCTATCTATCTATCTATCTATCTATCTATCTATCTATCTATCTATCTATCTATCTATCTATTATATAGTGCCTTTCACATCTGTCTATCTATTTAACCTTACAGGTTCCTTCAGCTACCAGCTCTCCATTGACCTGTGCTGTGGTGTTTCCTTCATTTCCTCGGAGGCCGACTGGCATCCCATCCAGCGTTGGTTCCTGTCTCATGCTGCTGAGATGGTCCTCAACGCTTTGTGCTTTTGGTCTCAAGGTGGATGAACGGATGGCGGTCTTTTTAACTTTTGTATTGTGGTAAACTAATTTCAATTGACGTACATAAGCAGAGTGGCATGCCCACTCTGTAGACACAGCACACCGCTGCCTACATCCATCTGTGTGAAGTTCCCACCCAAGGGTGCACTAAAGCATAAAGTAAAAATATCACCTCATCTATCTATTATAGAG
The DNA here is from genome assembly GCF_016835505.1 of Polypterus senegalus. Taxonomy (NCBI): domain Eukaryota; kingdom Metazoa; phylum Chordata; class Cladistia; order Polypteriformes; family Polypteridae; genus Polypterus; species Polypterus senegalus. Next base: position 3,854,810 of record NC_053158.1, on the reverse strand, counting down.
TGCCTTTCACATCTATCTATTTTATAGTGCTTTTTATATCTTCCTTTCTAAAATATAGCGCCTTTCCTGTCTGTCTCCCTATTTAATCATATGTCTTCCTCCTTCTGACAGTATTCAATTGGCCTGTCCTGTGGTGTTTCCAGATTGTCCTCTGTAATTTCATTGCCATCCTACCCAGTGTTGGTTCCTGCCTCGTGCTGCTGGGATGGTCTTCAGAACTTTGTGTGTTTGATTTCAAGATGGATGGATGGATGAAAGTCTTTATATTTTTTCTTTTATGGTAAACTAATTTGTGGGGTACCAGTTTGTCATGTGCGTCAGTGACATTTATATTGACGTACTGTATATAAACAGAGGGGTATGGCCAGTCTGTAGACACAGTCCACCCGCACACTTCCATTTGATAGAAGTTGACACACGAGTGTACCCTGAAGCATAAAGTGAAAATGCCAAGTCATACACTCCCAGGCTCCCTCGTCAGCACATTCTGCATACATTTCTTCTTTGAGATATGCAGCGGTTCAGGGAAGTGTGCCAGGTGCTGGCATCCAGCTCCTAATATTATAAATCCCCTGAGTGCCCGCGGCCAATCAGATTGTGCCAGTCTTTCTCCTTTCTGGATCTCAGAATAATAACAACAGAGGTAAATGAGAAGGAGAAGAAAAGCGAAGTGCAGTCGGGTGGCTCGTACAGATGAACAGCTACACATGACACCGCCAGTTAACACACACGACTGGCCAACATTAGGTTAGGATTGGGGTACAGTGACACCGGCCATATGCAACAAGTTGTTGTACCTTAGATAGGATGTATTTTAATATGTCAGCTGATACGTAAACAGTACCGTGAATAAGTATTTGCCCCTTCCTGATTTCCTCTGTTTTCACTTATTGTTTCTGATCTCCAAGCAAACTGAGCCTGATACAAAAGACGACCAGTAAACACGATGCACAGTTTTGAAATGATCATTTCATTTATTAAAGGAAAAAGGTACACCAGTGCCTCTAACCCCATGTGAAAAACAGTAACCCCTCAGCAAAATACAACTGCAATCAGACACTTCAGGTAACTAGAGGCCAGTCTTTAGCATTATGGTGGAGAAAATGTGGTCCACTCTCCTCTACAGAATTGTTATAATTAAGCCACATTGAAGGGGTTTCGACTATGAAGTGCCCATGTTTGGTCCCACCACAACATCTCAATAGGGTTCTGGTCAGGCTGATCCAAAACCTTGATTTTGTTTTTCAGCCATTCAGAGGTGGACTTGCTGTTGCTCTTCAGATCGCTGTCCATTGTCGTTGTCCATAACATAACCTGTACACACTTGAGTCTCAGATCCTGGTCTGATGACTGGACCGTCTCCTTCAGTAGGTCTTCTCTCAATTATAGCAAGTCACCGAGGCCCTGAGGAAACAAAGCATCTCCAAACCATCACACTACCACTGCCATGTTTGGCTCCTCTGAGTTATGATGTTCTTACTGTGGAAAGTTGAGGTGTAACTGCACCGCTTTTGACTCAGAAGTCAGAAGTTCTGGGGTAACATGGCATTTGTCTGGCAAGTGTTAGACAAGCCTGTGTGTTTCTCTCGGTTTTCACCTTGCAGCTCTCTCATGGATACTTTCTTTATGGTGGAATCATGAACACTGACATTAACTGAGCTGGGAGAGGCCTGCAGTTTCTTAGATGTTCATCTGGCTTCTTCTGTGACGTTACAGATTCATTTTCTATGCATTCTTGGGAGTAGTTTTGATAGACTGGCTACTCCTGGGCAGATTTACTCCTGTTTCATGATTTCTCCATGGTTTTGGAGATGGCTTTGTAACCTTTCCTCAACTGATAAATATTTCAGTAACCTTATTTTTCATGCCTTTCTGCAACAACAACAACATTTATTTCTATAGCACATTTTCATACAAAAAGTAACTCAAAGTGCTTTACATAATGAAGAATAGAAAAATAAAAGACTTAAAATAAGTAAACTTAATTAACATAGAGTAAGAGTAAGGTCCAATGGACAGGGTGGATAGAAAAACAAAAACTCCAGACGGCTGGAGAAAAAATAAAATCTGCAGGGATTCCAGACCATGAGACCACCCAGTCCCTCTGGGCATTCTACCTAACATAAATGAAACAGTCCTCTTTGGATTTAGGGTTCTCATGGAAGGACTTGATGATGATGGTCACGTAGACTTCTGGCTTTTAATCCATCCATCATTGTTGGAGCATCATGATGCTTTGAGTAGGTGGAGGTGGCAGGCTGCCATGAAGAAACCAGAAAAAGAAACAGAAGAGAGAGTAGGGGTCAGTACGGATTTTAGAGCCACCATGAATAGTTATTATGATGAATTGAACATACAGAGTATCAGGATTAAGTTAAAGTGAAGTTATAAGAAGGCCATGTTAACTCTTTTAGGGCTATTTTTTGTTTTTTCTTATCTCCCAGGGCTGAATATTTTTCCAAAACTGACATTTTTAAAAAAGAACACAAAGCAATTGTGTAAATATATCAAATCAACAAAAATATTTACTTTTGACAAATGTTACTGTCTTGCATGCACTGTCTTTGCAGCAGCACGCATCTATCACCATGCTGCATAACCTGTCCAAAGCCACCAGGGACAAAGCACATTTGGACCAATGCTCTCTGAAGTTATATCACCAGTTCTGTCCCATCTCTATTTGTAATACCACAGCACGCTTCATCTCGCCTTTTGTTGTGGGTTTACACTTTGAAAATGAGAATGTGATGCAAACGCAGCCCGCGATTCAAAAGATTTCTCTGCCTACCTGTTTGTCTCGCCTGACGGTAGCTGAAAAGCAGCATCAGGAGAGAGCAGCCTGAAGTACAGCAGCTGGTGATCTGTCGTGTCCAACAGCAAGCCATGCCGTCTTGTGAAGTCCAGCAGCCAGATCGGCTCAACGGATCAATGTCTGTGTATTTATCCCACGCAACCTTGCCGTGATGCATCGGCTGCGCCAAGCGCCAACTGGCAGCAGATCGCTGGCGCAGCATCAGCTGGTGTTTGATCAGCTGATGCCGGTCACCTCTTGCTCGATCTCCTGATCACTGTCAATAAAATGATTCTGAAAACGCGATAATGCGCAAAACATTGTCTGCCGAAGTGTTTTTCTGCACTCGCCGCTCCCTTGTCACATGTCGATGCCATCTTGCCATTGTTTACATTTCGCAACTCACGACACGCTAGGATTAGTTGCCGAAGTCAACGAGTCTAGCATTCCTCCAAGCACAGAGGGAATGCCTGCGACGTGACAGTGAGATTTGTCGCCATTAACAGCTGATTATCGCCTCAACCTCTACTGTCGACAAAAGTCGACATCCGCCTAAAAGAGTTAAAGTAATGTGTTTTCAGCAGTGTTTTAAAGTGCTCTACTGTATCAGCCTGGCGAATTCCTATTGGCAGGCTATTCCAGATTTTAGGTGCATAGCAGCAGAAGGCCGCCTCACCACTTCTTTTAAGTTTTGTTCTTGGAATTCTAAGGAGACACTCATTTGAGGATCTGAGGTTACGATTTGGAATATAAGGTGTCAGACATTCCGATATATAAGATGGGGCAGATTATTTAAGGCTTTATAAACCATAAGCAGAATTTTAAAGTCAATCCTGAATGACACAGGTAACCAGTGTAGTGACATCAAAACTGGAGAAATGTGTTCGGATTTTCTTTTCCTAGTTAGGATTCTAGCAGCTGCATTCTGCACTAGTTGCAAACGATTTATATCTTTTTTGGGTAGTCCTGAGAGGAGTGCGTTACAGTAATCTAGTCGACTGAAAACAAACGCTGAACTAATTTCTCAGCATCTTTCAGTGATATAAGAGGTCTAACTTTACTTATGTTTCTTAAGTGAAAAAATGCTGTCCTAATGATCTGATTAATATGTGATTTAAAATTCAGATTACAGTCAACAATCACCCTAAGCTTTTTACCTCCGTCTTGACTTTTAATCCTAATGTATCCAGTTTATTTCTAATAGCCTCATTGTATCCATTATTGCCAATCACTAAGATTTCAGTTTTCTCTTTATTTAACTTGAGAAAGTTACTATTCATCCATTCTGAGATACAAGTCAGACATTGTGTTAGTGAATCAATAGAATCAGGGTCATCAGGTGCTATTGATAAGTACAGCTGTGTGTCATCAGCATAGCTGTGGTAGCTCACGTTGTGCCCTGAGATAATCTGACCTAACGGAAGCATGTAGATTGAGAAGAGCAGCGGACCCAGGATAGAGCCTTGTGGAACACCATATTGGATATCATGTGTCTTTGAGTTGTAATTCCACAACTAACAAAAAATTTTCTCCCTGTCAGGTAGGATTCAAACCAATTTAAGACCGTGCCAGAGAGGCCCACCCATTGACTAAGGCGATTTCTAAGAATATTGTGATCAATGGTGTCAAATGCAGCACTCAGATCTAAGAGGATGAGAACAGATAAATGGCCTCTGTCTGCATTTACCCGCAAGTCATTTACTACTTTAACGAGTGCAGTTTCTGTGCTGTGATTTGTTCTAAAACCTGACTGAAATTTATCAAGAATAGCATGTTTATTTAGGTGGTCATTTAACTGCATAATGACTGCCTTCTCCAGAACTTTACTTAAGAAGGCAGGTTAGAGATGGGTCTAAAATTTTCAAGAGCCGAGGGGTCGAGATGATGTTTCTCAAGTAGGGGTTTAACTACAGCAGTCTTAAGACAGTCTGGGAAGACCCCCGTATCTAATGACGAATTTACTATGTCAAGAACATCATCAATTAGCACGCCTGATACTTCTTTGAAATAATTTGTTGGTATCGAGTCAAGGACGCAGGTGGAGGGTTTTAATTGAGATATTATTTTTTGTAAATCAGGTAAATCTATCCTGGTGAAAGAGTTTAATTTGTTTATAACAGAATGCTGGGGTTTAGGAGGATCCTTAGTGTTGGGGAGATATACTATGTTACTATGTTATTTCTAATATCATTAATTTTTTGATTGAAAAATACAGCGATAGCCTCACAGGTTTTACCGGAAGTACTTAGGAGGCATTCCTTTGAGTTACCTGGTTTAGTAGGCGATCAATTGTAGAAAATAAGACTCTGGGATTACTAGCATTGTTATTTATAATCTTAGAGAAATAGCAGCGCCTCTGGGATGTCTTGATCGTGGCATGATGCTCTTCTTGTTGAGACCTCTTAGCCATCTTATATATTGCCAGAAAGGTTCTATTGAAGTGATTTACTAGGGCTGGCAGCAATCAAGCTTGGCTGTGTTGAGTCTCATTTAACCTGTTGACATTTATATTTGGTTCATGGAGTGAGTGAGGGGGCAATTACTTATTCACACGAGTGGTTTAGGTGTTGTTGAACTTTTTTCTTTCAATAAGGGTCGAGAAAAAGTAGACTTACAGTTGTCCATATGGAAAAACACACCTAGGTTATGGTTATCAGAGTAGCTTGATTAACTCAGAAGAATGTCCCAATGCTGCGGTGGGCTGGCGCCCTGCCCGGGGTTTGTTTCCTGCCTTGCGTCCTGTGTTGGCTGGGATTGGCTCCAGCAGACCCCCGTGACCCTGTAGTTAGGATATAGCGGGTTGGATAATGGATGGATGGATGAATGTCCCAATGGCTCGGTGTCCTCAGGCCCAATGTCACAAGTGCTCAGATCGAAGGCCATCATTATTCACCCATTCCTGTCGTCTCCTTGCTACATTCGGGCACACTTTGGCACAGAGTGCTTTCTTGTCATCACCTTCTTGACACGCTTCTCTGATGTTGACCTTTGACGATACCCCAAAAAGAAGAAGTCCATTAGGGTGGGGTCTGGTGATTGTTGTGGCCCCTCCACTGGTTCTCATTGACCTGTCCATCTGTTGGGTAATCGGTCATCAAGAAACTCACACACTGTTACTAGTAATCCAGATCATCCTCTAATAACCCATGAAGCAATCCTGGCTGATACATTTTTAAAAATAAACGTTGCATTAGACGACTCAAAGATCTCCAGGGAAATGGCAAACTCAACAGAAGCTCTTTGCTTTGATTTTTTGGGGTCTCTGTAACTCCCTGACTCACTAACGTTACATTTCACTGACTTGTTGGAGCATTACAGATGCACACAGTTTCATCAGATTGATCATGTCATATATTATGAGTAAGGATATGAAATGATAACAAGAATAAAAACAAGAAGAAGACAAACGAGAAAATAAATAATATGAATAAATGATGCAATAATTGATAAATAAATAATAACGCAAGAATAAACTCTGTGTTTCACAACTGTAAACCTAGTTTTGCCCACCGCGTATATACACTGCTCACAAAAATTTTAATTTTTTTAATGAGAGTCTAGCATCAAGTCAGTGACACTTTTGGGCTGTTGATCTGGTGAGTTAAGGAGCAGAGGGGCTTCTTCATCAGTTTCAGCTGCTTTGGTGCACTAGAGGGGCCACAATGAGATGGCCCCCAAAACAAGAATGAATGGTTTAGCAGGTGGAGGGAAGCCACTGACATTTTTCCCTCCTCATCTGTTTTGTCACTCATTTTGCATTTGACTACGTTCAGTGACACTACTGGTAGCATGAGGCCATACCTGGACACTACAGAGCTGGCACAGGTTGTGGCGGATGGCCGAGACCCATGCCTGGCCGGGACACCCCTTTGACACTATATCAGGAGGAGCAGACGTCCCCCGGCACGCTTGGTGGCAGTCCCCCGGGTTGCATCGGGGCCACTATCCTGGAACACCAGAGCTCATGCCTGTTGGGCTCTGTGGCCACCACCAGGGGGAGCTGCAAGGCTTCCTGAGCCCGTCTGGGTGGTAACGCAGCCACAACTAGAAGTGCAGCCTAATTTAGGTTAATTGACAACGTCCACTACTCAGTGCGCCAGAGGCGGATGAGGGGCAGAACCACCAACCACCCTCGGCTGGACGGATGTCGGGGCAGGAGTTTCCATCCTACTTCCAATCCCGCAGGGAGTATTGCTATGAATGCAACCGGTGTGGCCACGGCTGGAGGAGTTGTCTGTGGATGACGCCCAGATGACAAGAACGTTGGAATAACACCTCCTGCTCTTCTGTTATTTTCATTACAGAACAAATGACACTGACTCCCCATCCTGGAGGAGACCAGCCCTCGTGGGACCAGCTGCTATGACCCATGGGGTGCAGCTCAGGGAGGGGAACTGTGGCAGACGGCCGGGACGCCCCTTTGACAATAGATCTGGGGGAGCAGCCATGAGATCCACACTTTGTCCCCTGGGAACACTTGGTGGCATCTCCCCCTGGTGGTGGCCATGGAGCCTAACAGGGATGAGCTCTGGTGTTCCAGGATAGTGGCCCCAATGCAACACAGGGGGGCTGCCACCAAGCATTCCGGGGGACATAGTGTGGATCCCATGGCTGCTCCCTGGATCTAGTGTCTTCGGGCATGGATCTTGGTTGTCCGCCACAAGGTAGTCCAACTTCTCCAGGATGGCACATCAATACATGCCATTGCCAGAAGATTTGCTGTGTCTCCCAGCACAGTACTCAAGGGCATGGAGGAGATTCCAGGAGACAGGCAGGCAGTTCCTCTAGGAGAGCTGGACAGGGCCCCTTGTAGAAGGTCCTTAACCCATCAGCGGGACCCACCGGTATCTGCTCTTTTGGGCAAGGAGGAACAGGATGAGCACTGCCAGAGCCTACAAATTGATGACCTCCAGTAGGCAGGCCACTGGTGTGAATATCTCTGATATCTCAAACAATCAGAAACAGACTTCATGAGGGTGGTCTGAGGGACCGGCGTCCTCTATTGGGCTCTGTGGAGCTCAATTGGTATTTCCCATCCTAAAAGCAATGGTCTAGTAGAGCGGTTTAACCAGACCCTCAAACAGATGCTGTGTAATGTGGTCAGTGAAGATGGAAGGAACTGGGATTAGCTCCTCCCATTATCCTGGTTGCATATCAAGAAGTTCCAGAAGGCTCTGCGGGGTGTTTACCATTTGAATTTTTGTATGGACGGCAACCCCGGGGCATATTGGATATTCTAAAGGCAGATGGGGAGGAGGAGGAGGCCCTCCCTTCCACAAATATATTAGAGTATATTGTGTAGTTATGTGATAGATTTGTAAAGATTCAACCCATTCTAAACACTGGAGAAGGTGCAAGCAGCTTAGCTTCACTGTTATGACTGTGGCACGTCTCTACGGGAGTTTCGCCCGGGAAATCGGGTCATGGTACTTGTTCCTACTTCCCACTTCCAACTACTGGCACATTGGCAAGGCCCATACAAAGTTAAGAAAAGAAAGGGCCTTGTGGATTGTTTGGTGAAACAACCCAATCGTTGCCCAAGTGAACAGGTATATCATGTGATCCTGCTGAAACTGTTGGAAGGACAAGCAACCTGACCCCTCCTCCGGACAGCCCCGCTCACTCTTCACTCATATTAGATCTTAACTTTGGCTCTAATTTGACCGCCAACCAATGACGGGAGCTGGAAACAGTTATCTTGTCTGTCCCAGAGGTAGTGAGTGAGAAACCCGGACAAACCTCCCTGATTGCGCATAACATAGTGACAGAGACCGGGGTGATAGTCCAAGAACACCCGTATCAACTTCCCAAGACTTAAAGAGCGGAATTGGAGCTGGAGATCAAGCGTATGCTTGAAATAGGTGTGATAGAGGAGAGTCATAGTCCTTGGTCGTGTCCTATCGTCTTGCTCCCTAAGCCCGATAGGAGATGAATGTGTAACAATGATTTCCGTGGGTTTAATTAAGTCTCCCAATTAGACGCTTATCAAATGCCACGAGTCAATGACCTCCTCGAGTGGCTAGGACTGGCCAAATTCTTGACCACACTTGACATGACGAAAGGGTACTTGCAGGTTCCTTTAGATGATTCTCTAAAGGCGAAGACTGTGTTTAGCATCCCTAGTGGTCACTGGCAGTATTGTGTCCTTCCATTTGGGTTACATGGGGCACCTGTGACTTTCCACCTTCCATAACTCTTAAAGTGATACCTTCCTGGATGATGTGGTCATCTATTCCAGCACATGGAAGGAACACCTGCAGCAGGTCCAAGCGGTATTGCAGACATTAGGGGAAGTCGGTCTTTGAATCAATCCTAAGAATTGTTTCTTTGGGTTAAGCAACACCAAATATTTAGGCTACCTGGTGGGGTGGTGTACGGTATGGCCACAGTGTTCCAAAATAGATAGCCATGCCAATATTTCTCAGCTTAGCTGGCTACTACTGCTGGTTTGTATCCCGGTTTTCAGAGAGAGAGGCGCCCCTGACTAACCTTAAAAGAAGAGGGCCCCAAACAACGTGGTATGGAATGCTAACACAGAAACTGCATTTAATGACTTAAAGAAGGCCCTTACAGCTACAATATTGAAAGCTCCTAATTTTTCCTTGCCTTTCATTTTCCAGATGGACACTTTGAACACAGGTCTTGGTGCTGTGCTGAGCCAAAATGTCGATGGTGTTGAACAGCCCATCATGTTCCTGAACCGGAAACTGCTGGAGTGGGAAACCAGGTATTTGGCAGTGGAACAGGAGGTCTTGGCAATCAAATGGGCTACTACTCAGCTGGGGTATAATCTCTTGGGCGTTGAGTTCTTCTTTGTTACAGATAATGCGCCTTGACAGTGGAAGGTCATACACAAGGAGTCGAACTCGCGGGTCACAAGGTGGTTTTGAGACCTCCAGCCTTCCAAGTTTTTGGTCGTTTATCGACGATGCTCTTTCTTGGGTTTACAACCTCAGGAAAACCCAACCCGACGGGTCTGGGCTGAGGTGGGGGTAATGAGGGGGCTGAAAAGGGGGTAATTCCATTCCATTCCACCAGAGGGTAACAGAGTGCACAGATCCTTTCACTTTTTTCCCAACAGACCAACCAAATTATGCCTAGGCCCGATGATGCCACTTCTGGTTCTGGGGCCAGATGACGTCACCTCCCCGTCTGGCTTTAAAACCGCTGTATTCTATCTATTTTATAGTGTCTTTCATGTCTGTCTATCTATCTATTATATAGTCCCTTTCTATCTATCTATCTATCTATCTATCTATCTATCTATCTATCTATGAATTGTATTTTTTTGGTCCTGTGAGTGTGTATCTTTATTTTTTATGCTTTTGCTGCTCTACCAATCTAAATGTCCCCTTTGGATTCCTAATGCTTATCTAATCTAATAGAACCTGACAAGGAGGTACATTAAGTAGAACATTAGAACACTCTGGACGAGAACAGGCCATTCAGCCCAACAAAGCTCGCCAGTCCTCTCCACTTATTTCTTCCAAAAAAACATCAAGTTGAGTTTTACTGTCCACCACACTACTTGTTCGCTTGTTCCAAGTGTCTATCGTTCTTTGTGTAAAAAAAAACTTCCTAATGTTTGTGGGAAATTTACCCTTAACAAGTTTCCAACTGTGTCCCCATGTTCTTGATGAACTCATTTTATAGACTCCGTCTCGATCCACTGGACTGATTCCCTTCATCATTTTAAACACACCGCTCAGGTCTCCTCTTCATCTTCTTTTCCTTAAACTGTAAGGCTCAGCTCTTTTAATCTTTTCCTCATAATTCAAACCCTGTAGACCCCCGTAATCAGCCTAGTCGCTCTTCTCTGGACCTTTTCTAGTTCTGTTATGTCCTTTTAGTAGCCTGGAGACAAAAACTGCACACAGGACTCCAGATGAGGCCTCACCTGTGTGTTATAAAGCCTGAGCAGAACCTCCTTGGACTTGTACTCCACACGTCAAGGCGCTATATAACCTGACATTCTGTTATGACTTCTCAATGGCTTCTGAACACTGTATGGAAGTCCACTAAGACTCCTAAATCCTTCTCATAAGGTGGACTCTCGATTTTCTGACCACCCATTGTGTATTCAAACCTAACATTTTTACTTCCTATGTGTAATTCTTTACATTTACTGACATTAAATTTCATCTGCCACAAATCTGCCCAAGCCTGTCTGCTATCCAAGTCCTTCTGTAATGATATAATGGATTCCAAATTATCTGCTAATCGACCTATCTTGGTATCAACTGCAAACTTAACCAGCTTATTACTTATATTCCTGTCTAAATCATTTATATATGTATTAAAAATAGCAGCGGCCCTAGCACTGACCCCTGTGGAACACCACTCTTAACATTGGCCAGTTCTGATGAGGTTCCTTGCACCATCACCCTCTGTGTCTGAGCCAATTCTGCACCCATCAACACACCACACCCTGAACTCCTACTTCTTTTAATTTGATGCCCAACCTCTCATGTGGCACCTTATCAAATGCTTTCTGAAAGTCCAGATAAATAATATCATAAGCGAATAAGAGAAGAGGAGAGGACTCAGCACCGATCCCTGTGGTACCCTCATGCTTGCCCATATCACCCTTGACATCTCTTCTCTCCAGGACACATGGTAGGATCTGCCCAGGAGGTGGAGCTCAAGCCACCTGATGGCAGTTCCAGCGATGCCAAGGACAGAGATGGTGGCAATTATGACCTTTATGTTGATGGTATCGTGTAATGATGTTTTTCCGCCACACTTTACTAAGTTTAACTGAAGATTGCAGGACAACCTCAATCTTCCTTTAACCTCTTCCCACTGCGCCGAAAGGTGATTTATAATAATAAAAATGATATTAACAAACCCACACAGAAAAAACTATAATTAATACACTTTTACAACACCCCCACTTTCACAAAGCATGAAATTATATTTCCAAGAACTTTCCCCTCCGTCCTTTTGATTTAGTGTTTTTCTCGTGTTACTATTTCTCCATAGTCCAGTTCATCAGACATGCCAATCCCAGAATAAAAAGATTTACCGCTCACCCTGTTTTCGATCCTTTTCCTGGTATCCTCAGTGTATCCTGAATCTTCGAGGTGGCAACCGCAGACTGCAGTTGACTTGTGGTGCTCCCCGAAAACAAATCTTTGTCCTGGACCTAGAATGGTCATGTCCTTTCCTCCTTCGCCATAAAACTCGGGCTGTCTTTTCTTTCTCTTCCTCCTGCCTTTTCTCGCCTCTATTTAAATAGTGCGTCTGTTTCCATGGCACTCCCGGAAATTGTAAATGACAGCACAAAAGGTCTTCTCTATCTAACCGGAAATTGTAAATAACAGCCCTGTACCTCCCAGGGGTTGTTAAAAGGTCTTCAATATCTACCCCGCCTATCTTATCTTCCGTATATTTATTTATTTATTTTTTTGACAACGGGACTTTACATAGAAGAGCAGAAGAAGAAAGAATATATATATATATTTTATTTTATTTTATTCCCAAGGGCCCCATGTCCTCTAATGGGCCCTGAGCTTTTTTTTATGTAGCAATGCTACTATCGAAGGCAGAGGTGAGTTCTAGCAGGATCTGAGCAGTTGACATACTACTAACCTTGGCTGCCATTAGGTATCTCTGGACCCATTGTCAGACCCCTGGAATGTCTTGACAGCAGTAAGTAGAGCCGCCTTGGTGGGATGGTGGGATGACCCATCTTGAAGCCTGAAGCAGTCTGTCATGTAGAAGAACAGAAGAGACTCGGTTAGAGACAGAAGAGGTGCGAGACTGGCCTGTAACGACCTGCTTGAGATGAGTTGAGTGTGGACTGCTTGAGATGAGGAGCTCTTAGGGTGTGCTTGAGTGCCATAGGGCAGACGCCCACTCTGATCTGACTGAGGGGTTTGTAACGACAGAAGTGAGTGAAGGAGACGTGGTGTGAGGAGCAGGAGTCAAGAGGACAGATAGGGAACTAAAGAGGAGCTTACATAGAGAGGAGAAAGTGAGAAAGTGGAGGATGCTGCTGTGAGTTTAAGAGGGAGCAGACTGGCCAGAGGGAGGGCTGAACATTGACTTCTGTTGACAGCCCACCTCCTCCTGAATAAAGGGCCACAAAGTCACCAACAGTCAAGGAGGCTGATGGTGGAGGGCTGAAGAGAGACGTGAAAGTGGGAAACAAGGCACGCATGTCAGAAGTGCTGCTAAGCCAGTTTAGAAAGACACTTACCTTAACATTGGTATTAACACAGCAGATGGAAAATGGAGGAGATACCTAAGCAGGTCAGCCTAGGCCTTTGACTTCCTCCATTTCTTTTCAACTGTCCTGGGATCCATGTAGCGCCTTTCAAGGCATGAATTAAAAAAAGTCAGACAAATCCTTTCACTTGCCCTTCTCCTCAACCGTATGGGGGATGAACTGTCAACACCCAGGAGGACCGCAATCAGTCACATCTCCACATGCCACCAGCACACTGGACCCAAATGGTGCCCCCCTGCTGACCGCACACTCATTGTGCTGCATTTGGCCGCAAAGTTCTGCGACTGACATCCCACCTGGAGGGCCATCTGCTCTCCAGCACTCCAGAAGCCAGAATTGTGCCGATTTGGCCGTTAGCAGAGCGAGGAGGGATTGAGACTTAGCAGCTTCTGTGCTTTGAGCAAAATGAAGAAATAAAAAAGGTCGACTGGAAAAACAGCTGAAAAAACTTGTCTGATCTTCAGGGCAAGAAGGACCACCCAAAGTGCAGCATTCTGGTCCTAAAACAGAAGGGATGTGAGAAAAACAGACGAGCATACAGGATGAAAAGGTAAAGGTGGTGGGAGAAAATGTACCACCAGAAGGTGGCCTTAGAATGAGCTTGAGCGTGGAGCTATTAGATGGCGCTACTGCAAGTCTGGATTGTTCAGGATCAGACCTGACCACAAATGGAAAACACAATATGGTGTGGTGTGCTAGGGGGGCTGGAGGGGAGGTGGGCCCGATGGACCCTGGGGTAGGTGGGGGGCGGTAGTTGGATAAAGACAGAGGTCACTGCAGGTGGGATGTCACTTTTCAAAACTTAGTGACCAAATGTGGCACAATGAGGTTGCATTTAGTAGGGGCTGCTATTTGGTGGAAGAAGAAGAAGAAGAAGAAGAAGAAGAAGAAGATTGCAGTCCTTCCCACTCCCACTTCAAAGGAGTAGACACAGAGCTGTGAAGAAGAAAGGCATCTAACATCCACTTTTTTGTTTTTCTAATCGCTTCTATAGCACAGGATTAATCAGAATTGGAAATGGATGGATAGATAGGAATACATAAATTAATAGAAGATTCTTCTTAAGCACCAAATGTTATGGTGCCACCTACAGGCTGGGAGATGTCCGGGCAGTCAAACAAAATCTGATGCCATTGCTGGTTTAGCACCCTGTATGGACGTTATCTGAGAAACAATACCTTTGGAAGAACTGATGCTGTGTTGGGATGCCTGGCCTGTTCTCGTCCAGATTGTCCTAATATTCTGATAAAACAGGAAGAAATTTGTTTGTCGTTATACGTCAAGAGAGGAACGACATTCCACGCACCTTTCCGGATGGGCCTACCCTCAAATTGGGACCTGAGTGATGCCGTGCAGCGGGCGACGCCACAGCACCACACCAGTTCTGATCCCCCAACAGGCCTCACCCCACTGGCTCTCTGATGGTTTTGACTTCCAGGGTCTATCTTGTTATATGATTGTGGGACATGGATGCTATCTAGTGACCTGTGACGAACACTGGACTCCTGTGTATCTGCAGAGAATCCTTGGGTACTGTTGGTTTGACTTTATGTTGCTCATGGAGTCCCAAATGATGCACATGACCTGCATTGTAAGGATGCGTCAGTTACGGCACTACGGCTGTGTGGCGCCATTACCCGAGAGTGATCCGGCTCATTGTTGAGGACCCCAACGGCTGGACCAGGCCAAGGGGACACCCACGTAACACCTGACTGCAGCAGATAGAGGGTAATTTCTGAAGTGTGGGGTACTGGACCGTGTGTCTGTCTGGGGGGTTGCCAACCAGGATCCCGAGCTGTTTAGTTGTGTGGTGGGTGAGGCAAGGCACTATACCAGTGCATACTCCCGAACCTGACCTGACCTGACCTTTGAGCATCAGAAATGTGTGATATTAAGTATGGGATGCCACAAGCATCTCTTCTGGGCCCCTTATTTTTCTCCATCTATATGCTCTCATTAGGCCCATGCAGTCCTCCAAAGGAATCCTCAAGACAGAGCTAGGCCACCAAGCAAAAAGAAAGCGGGTTTGAGTGCACGAGGACACAACCAAAAAACAGATCAACTCAGCCGGTGACACAGAATGATAGCAAACAGTCAGGTCACATGGGAGCTCCGTCTTCCAACAGGCTCGAGGCGTTTCCTTCAGGGGCAGAGTCATATGTCCTCATGCCAGGGGCAGAGTCATATGTCCTCATGCCTTTCTTATAACTGCAGGTGGAAGAGACTGGACAGGTGGAAGAGACTGGACAGTTGGGCGACGTCACCCCCTCCTGGTTCAAGTTGGAACTGCGTACCTCTGTCGAGCCCTAAAGGTGACACCCGATCATTTCAAAGCAGAAAGTAAATGATCCCAGCGATGCAGACAATACACAAATTTATGGTTCGATAGCACCAGATGACCCCGAGGCTGCCAATGTCTTACTGGCACCATCATCATCAAAATGGGCGAAAAATATTTTGCCACCCCCTTTCCCTGCTATGCACGATTGTCATAAAGTCCCCAAGAGGGACCTCCCCGCTCAGTTCGCATGATGGTATATCCTAATTCTATTACTCTGACATATCTCTGAGGACCACACCCCCACACCACAGGGTTTTAATGCTATATACCTAACCCTCTCACTTTGACACTGCCACCCCTCCACTTTCCAGGGTGTCATTTTGGAATGGGGGGCAAATTTGCTATTTTAAAGCTTTCCCTGGGCTAATTCTTTTTTAAAGACCTGGCAACCCTATCCCCAAAATTGCCTGCTTCCACAACACACTGGGTGGAAGCATTCCTGGGCCAGTATGTTCATTCATGCACCAGTGGAGCATGCTGGGAGTTGTAGTCCCACAGCACAGACTTGCTGGGTTCCACCAGGGGGTGCTGCAAGGAAGGACTGTTTCAACTTTGTGAAATTCCCACCCGACCCGGAATTGCTTCATCCTTATAATGCCCTGACACTGGAAATATTCCTGAGTCTGACTTAAATGGGACCACCTGCATTCACACGGAAAGGTAGCTCTAAAATCGTACTGACCCCTACTCTCTTTCTGTTTCTTTTTCCGGTTTCTTTGTGGTGGTGGCCTGCGCCACCTCCACCTACTCAAAGCTTCATGATGCTCCAACAATGATGGACGGATTAAAAGGAAGAAGTCTACGTGACCATCATCATCATCAAGCCCTTCCGTGAGAATCCTAAATCCAAAGAGGACTGTTTCATTTAATTGAGGTAGAATGCCCAGAGGGACTGGGCGGTCTCATGGTCTGGAATCCCTACAGATTTTATTTTTTCTCCAGCCGTCTGGAGTTTTTGTTTTTCTGTCCCCTGGCCATTGAACCTTACTCTTATTCGATGTTAATGTTGATTTATTTTTATAATTATGTCTTTCATTTTTCTATTCTTTAATATGTAAAGCACTTTGAGCTACTGTTTGTATGAAAATGTGCTATATAAATAAATGTTGTTGTTGTTGTTGTTGTTGTTGTAGAGGACGACCCTCACCTGAAGGAGTGATGGAAGGAAAAGAAAAGGGAAGAATTGTAAGGTGTAGAAAAACGCGACCTATGGAGGGGTCTGGGACTCTGGGACCGTTTGTGAGTGGATGTGTCTGGGGTTTGGGGCTCAGTGGCACCCCCTACTGGCCACAAAATAAATGTTGTTGTTGTTCAAATCAAGTGAGAGGTTAAGCTTTATGAAAAACCGGCATGGCCAACTGCAGTAGTGTGTTCAGTTTTGGCTTCCATATTACAAAAAAAGACATAGCAGTGCCAGAGGAGGACCCTAGGAGAGCACATTGACTGAGCCTGATGAAAAGGTGACATGTTGGAAGCGTTCCTAATGATGAAGAAAATTAGTTCTCTGGACAACAGCCATTGCTTTAACTTAAGCTGTTCAAGAAGAACATGGAGATGTGGTTGGAAAGATGTCAAGAGTACTTTGGGAAGTTCTTGTTCACACAAAGAACCTCAGGCACATGGAATACATGACCATCAGGACTTTAGGGACCTTCAAAAATCAAGACATTGGGTTGTAGTTTGAATGATCGTGATGTTCTAACATGTCTACAGTAGACACCGGCTCCTCAAGGCTGGATGAGTAGAGCTGGAAGTGAATGGACGGCGGTCACCAGTGGACCGATGACTCATCCGGAGATGATTGCTGTTCAGTGTCCAAAGTCACCAATTCTCCAATTTGAATTTAAAAATTGATGTCTGTGAGGGACTGGCTTCCTGGTCGAAGTCCTCCTACGGGGGTCCGCCCATAAACCGTGACCTGGACAGTAGGCTCAGGAAGCTGAATATAAAGATCCCTTTGGTGTCATGCCAAGGATTGTCTCCTTCTAAGTGCCCCTGTAGCAACTCTGCATTACCATAACCTAGACAAGTGGAATAAGAAAGGGAAGGGACAGGCAAGGCGCTATTATTATTATTATTAAAATTATTATTATTATTATTATTATTATTAAGGGGTGGAGGTCACCTATAGAGTGGTGCCCCACGTCCACAGTAGGGTCCTGCTTTGTCTGATGCTGCTAGGACCCTAAATTGGACTGGGTTCAATAAATAATAGACAGATGGATTAAATGGCAATCTGTGGCTATCAATACCTTGGCCAGGTGAAGAGGGAAGGGACGCCTCCATGGTGGGGATGACAAAGTGTGTGTTTCTCATGTGAGCTCCACAGCTCTCACTCTGTACACCTTTTTGGCAAAACGCTTTCATTTTTTTCAAAGTTTTATTTTATTCAAGAAGTAAAGTTGCGCCGTTTGACAGAAATGTGGACAGATGTGGAGCAAAATACAGACAGCCATCCTCAGGTGGACTGTGATAGACGTCATTGTCTTTAAATCTGTGAGCATATCAATGGCTGCATCATGAAAACAAAAACAAAAAAGAAAAAGAAAAAAAATGTCTGGGTTGCCTCTAGCAAATGAAAGCTGCCCTCTGCTGAATCAAATGCCATGTTTACATTCCTCCATGTTTGGCACCCATTGTCGGTTTGGAAACAAAGCAAACGAGAATCTCTATGGCAACCACACTTTCATTTTCTTTCAGATGAC
Source organism: Polypterus senegalus (assembly GCF_016835505.1). Lineage (NCBI taxonomy): Eukaryota > Metazoa > Chordata > Cladistia > Polypteriformes > Polypteridae > Polypterus > Polypterus senegalus. Next base: position 3,836,742 of record NC_053158.1, on the reverse strand, counting down.
ATCATTTACACCACAAAGCAAACCAAGGAAGGCACTGACTGTCTCTTCCACTCGAGTGTTAATAAATGGCACAGGCCCAAAGTTGGTAAAAGACTGGCATCTTGGGGGAGCCGGGTTCACGTGCCAGCCATCTTGAGTTTCTACAATGTCATTATGTTGTCAATAACTCTTCCCCAGGCTCCTCCTCTTCTATGCAGTGCATGGGAAGATGGGGCTTTGACTCCTCCTCTTCTGTGCAGTGCATGGGAAGATGGGGCTTTGACTCCTCCCTTGGCTCCTCGGCAAGATGGGGCTATGGGAAGATGGGGCTTTGACTCCCTTGGCTCCTGTTCTGTGAAGTGCATGGGAAGATGGGGCTTTGACTCCTCCCCTGGCTCCTCCTCTTCTGTGAAGTGCATGGGAAGATGGGGCTTTGACTCCTCCTCTTCTGTGAAGTGCATGGGAAGATGGGGCTTTGACTCCTCCTCTGGCTCCTCCCCTTTTGTGGAATACACACTACTGTTTTAAAAGTCTGGACACACCCAGAAATGTTCTTGTTTGTGATAGAAACTAATGCAGTTTGATCAAAATACCATTACACTGATTTAGAAATATCACCAAGGCGTTACTAATGTGTTTCATCTGGAGATGATCTCTGTCGAGTGTCCAAAGCCCCCAATTCTGTGATGGTTTGAAATGACTGATTTTTAATTTATTATACACATACCCCATTTTCAGCTGCCATTCCTTTAGTGTCCTAATGGTCAACTCCCTTAGCCTATCCTTAATTAGTCAGGTTTACGTGCTAATTGGTTATTAGAGAAACCTTCAGAACTGCATTACTGCCATTCTGCTCATTTGTGTTATGAGGCCCTGGAATTCCTAAAAGTTCAGCTATGGGTTCAAAAGTGGCCAAAATGGAGCAACTTTCTCAAGAAACATGCAAGTCTATTGTTTTCTTGACAGAATGGGGGCTTACCCCATGCGACAGGTTTACAAGAAACTGAACGTTTCACTCAAAGGTGTCCATTCTTGTCTTGAAGAGAAGATCAGATCTGACCAGGATAGAAGAAGAAGGGGACGACTGTATAAGAGGTGGAGGATGTCAGAGGACATCACCTCACAGATCTTCAGGTGACTTCGTCTTTAAATACGACGGCAGTGCAGGATGGCTCCACGCTCCCTCTTCATTCTTGAACCCAACCCCACTGAAAATGTAACCGGGATGAGCTGAGCAGAGGAGGACAAAACACACCTGAAGCAAAAGGGGAAGGTGCAAAGTGCTCAGTGCTTTTATTAAAATAAGCAACAATGTCCAAAAGGCGCTGGGTAACGTCTATAAATAAGAAATAATCCATTAAATGAAGCGTTCCGTCAAAGGTAAAGTCAATCCATAAATAATCCATTATAATTCAGACAGGAAACTGTCTTCTTATCCCGTGAGCCTTGATTCCCTTTTAAAAATGAGACTCCTACTCGGCTTGCCGTGTCTGGGCCTTGCAGTCTGAGGAGAAGTCTCTCCAGCAGGCGACACAGACACCCTTCTTCTCCTGGCACGTCTCCTGGATGCCAATGCTATGGCGTCTGCAGGGAGCCACCAAGCTCTGCTCCTGTGCCCACCGCACTCTGTCCTTTCCCTGCTGCCAATCCATTGGCTCCTCGTTGCATTTTGCATTGGGCATTGCATTTATCACTCCAATAAAAGGCCCAATATTAGAACAATCGAGATGAGAAGTGGCCATTCACCCCAGCAAAGCTTGCTGTTCCTAGCCGCTTATTTCAAAATAATGTTCACCACGCTACTTGGTTGCTTATTCCAAGTGTTTGTGGTTCTCTGTGTGAAGAAAAACTTCCAAATGTTTGTATGAAATTTCCCCTTAACAAATTTCCAGCTGTGCCCCCGTGTTCTTGATGAACTCATTTTAAAGTCACCGCCTCGATCCACTGGACTAATTCACTTCACCATTTTAAACACTTCATTCAGGTCTCCTCTTCATCTCCTGTTAAGGCTCAGCTCTTTTAATCTTTTCCTCAAAACTTCATCCCCACTCATAGCCCCTGAATCAGCCTAGTCGCTCTTCTCTGGACCTTCTCTAGTGCTGTTATGTCCTTTTAGTAGCCTGGAGACCAAAACTGCACACAGGACTCCAGATGAGGCCTCACCAGTGTGTTATAAAGCTTGATCACAAACATTTATAGTAATAATATGCATTACAATAAATACTTGTAAAGTGCCATCTGTTGGAATGACAAATGTGTCTCTGTTATATGCCATTTGGTATGGGGTTTGTAAAAGAAGCATTAATGTTTGTGAGGGTCATCTGTTGGAATGACAAAGGCAATGTGTTTCATTACTACTAATGTTTGTGATGCACCATCTGTTGGAATGACAAATGCAATGCATTTAATTTCTACCAATGTCTATGATGTGCCATCTACAAAGGTTTCTGATGTGCCATCTGCTGGAATGACAAATGCAATGCATATCATTACTACAAAGGTTTCTGATGCACCATCTCTTGGAATTCCAAATGCAATGTATTTTATTTATTACATGCAATACAAAATTCATTCTAACAGATGGCGCACTGCAAACATTAACACTGAGGTCTATGTTGACTTAGATTTCAAGCTGTCTTAGACACAGGTAGCACAGCTAGTCCTTATATAGCAACAGTACAGACGCACAGACAGACAGACACCTTTTGATTCAGGGGGATTCTTAACAAATGTTAAGACCCCTTTGTGAGCAGCTCGCCACTGTGTGCCCCAAGTCACCCTAATGGTTAGTCTGGTTCCTATTTTTAACATCGCTTGGAAATAAATAACATAGGATAAAATTCAGAAAGCTGTTTAATCCCATTCAGCGTGGCTCAGGGGGCTGGAGTCTCTCCCAGCAGCATCGGGTGCAAGGCAGCACTCACACAAAATGGACTCCTTTACTATCACCTTGAATGTGCTTAGGTTGAGAGGTGGAAAGCCCCCCTCAGCCCCAAGGAGAACACGTATATTCCGTGGGTATGGGATCTGATCCCAGGACACCGAGTCCTCCAGGCAAAAGAAGCGGCAGCTGCATTTTATTGTCTACCACATTCCCATCCTTCCCTGGCCCTCTCGATGCTGTCACGTTATAATCTGAGGGACGTCAGGCGGTGAGTCACACCGTGGACTTGTTTAAATAGCTGTGCCTTAAGGCGGATGGTGACAAAGTTGCCTCGAATTAGAAATCTGTCATCAGTTTCCTTCACCATCTGTTTAGTGTGGGTACTTTTTTATTCTTTCTCATCCATTTTTATTTTTTTGTGGGGATGTTGAAATGTTTTGGTGCGGTGGTTGTTGTTGAGCTCGTTCACACTTCACCCGCCTGCAGTTTAGAGTCTTTATATTAAAAGGCAGGCCGCCACTTGTGTCTAAACTCCAGCCTTCACCTCCTCCTCCTCATCATCACTCCTCCCCTTTAATTTAAATGTATAAACGGTGCGTACGCACAGAAAAGTTGCGTAAGAACTTTTCCACGTTGAAATCGCGATGTATAAAACCTACACTTGGCGTAAAGCAACGCACTTTTCCACGGTACCTCATACCTTGGCGTACGCAAGTTCTCCGCTCGGTTTTGCAAACTGGCGGCACCCAGCGTCAAAGCAGTGCTACTGTTCCTGTGTGATTACTCCTTATTTTCCTGACGCGGCTTTATAAATACAATAAAACTAACCGCATATTGTTTATTAGTGTAATGCATCTGATTGTAATTAACTCGTAACAATATAATGGTCCAGGGAACAGCCATAGTATTCCAAATACCAGAACTGCTTTAGCGTTACTCTTACTGCTCTTCTTCTTCTTCTTCTTCTTCTTTCAGCTGCTCCCGTTAGGAGTTGCCACAGCGGATCATCTTTTTCCATATTACTCTCACTGCACCACTCGGAGTATTTATACCACTGTATCTTCAAACTGTACGTTTTGAAGAATCGGCGCTCTAAGGTTACAGATGGCTTAACGTCTATTACAGAGCTGATTGTGTGGCGATCGGTTACTTGGGGAAAGAAAAGCAAGGACTGCAGGGGCGGCCACGCCAATATATATTGAATATAAAACAGAAAGAGAAAATAACGACACAGCTAAAAACGTAGCGACAAATTTCGACAAAAGTTAAACGCTTGTGTCATGAGCACGAGGCGGCTATGCAGTGTCCGCAACGGACGTGGCCATCCACCGTGCATAAGATACCATACTGACATTGGACTTTCTCTATTGGACATAGAGCCGGCCCTGAGTACTGCGGCAATAAATAATTTCATCGAAGGTCGCACACAATCAGTGTGCCGTGAAACCCATGTTTAGTAACGTGCTTTAACTCCTATCATCATGAAAATGATATCACGTATACATCTCAGTATTTTAGTTATTCAGAGAGCTGTAATATCACGAATGTAATGGACTCTGTGTCCTGTCAGAGGAAGAGAGCCGGTTTAAGAAGCACGTAGTGATTCACACACACAGATCACATACGAGTAGAAGATCAAATACAAAACAAAGCATTTAACGTGCTACTTTAATTACGATGTGATTTGAGAAACTGGTTAATTAAACTATTTTAAGATGAAGTTTATGATGTTCTACTAAATGACAAAATAAACTACGTGATTAAAGTGGAAATGTCGAGATTGAAGTTGACATTTCGTGCTTTTTCCCCACCGTTTGCCTTTTTTCTCTGTACCCTAATAAACTTTCATATGACACTCAGACAGTGGGCTTACAACTCGGCTTTTCATGGCGACTTTGATATGTGACTTCTTTTTTAATTCCAGCACTGTGTGATTTTGTGAATGTGAGCTTTCAAGTTTCTCCAACACGCTATGCCACTCGATCAACTTCATTTTGTTGATTATCCCACGGTTTATTTGAACAAATTGTCTGTTTTTCCTTTGCCTCCACTTGGTATTTGCTGAAATTCTTATATTTAGCCCCGTGCTTTTCCCATTGTCTTTTCACAGAAGGCTGCACTTATGGGCGATTTATATTGATTTGCATATTCAAAGAGGCGTAATTCTGGGAGGATTTGGGGCGTTACATAAAGCGTACGCAGCGTTAGTTTTCACGCTGATCGGGATTTATGTAGCGGAAGAACGTGGAAGTTGGAGTACGCACAGATTCCTGCATCTGGATTTTTTGTGCGTAAAACATTTCGGCTTTTGTGCTTACGCCATGTTATAGTGCGAGTTCTACGCACGGCGTTATACATGAGGCCCCTGGCCACACTACCCACCTGTGGTCCACCGGTAGCCACCATGGCCACACCTCTTTGAAAGCCACACCCCCTTGGTCACCTGAAGCTCCTGTTGCTCATCTCTTCATTTCTGATTTCCATTCACAGTTCAAAAAGATGATTTTATCGTTTGTAGGCTTCCTGTTGGACTATGGAGAGCCAAGAAGGGGCTGCAGGTATTAAGGGGGCACAGAGCAGAACAGACAAAGAGACTGTGAAAGGTCCTACTGGTTCACTTACGGACGGCACTGGAGACACCACACGTGGTGGGTTGTATCTTGGCTGAGGGTCCAAGAAATTCAGAGCACAGGGCTTATGCCAATAAGAGGAGTGACACAGAAGGAAATACACGATGTGCAGGCTAAAAATTAATTTTATGTGTTGTAGAACAGACAGAATGGCCGTCCTGCCTCAAGTTGAAGTCTCTTTGTTGTTTTTAAACATTCAGCGATGAGCCGAAACATTCTGAGCAACGCCATCTGAAGAGCAGGATGGCGATGATCCACAACAAAGACACGGGTCAAGCTCAGAGGTGGACAGGGGAGTCACAAACTGCTGAGCCTCCTTCACTGTCGGCACACTTTATTGTGTCATACGTTTAATTTGAAATTAATACGTTCGACAGTTTTGGCCATCGAGTTACACTCAGCAACTCAGAAAGACAAAGTGAAGACATGTGACCTGAAAGGTTTGAAAATGGGTTAAAAGTCACATTAGAGCTTGTCATGGGGTGACTATTGGTTTTCATTCCCCTGCATTCATTTTTAAGGACCACTCCACCCAAAAGTAATGACTTTTAAAAGTCATTTACCTTATTGAGTTTATAGGGTTGCATAACAAAGAAAGCAAAGTTTTGATATTACAGGCTTTTATGGGGACTAACGCTAAACAAAAACAAACAGTAGCAAAATCTCATGTTACTTCAGTGTAGCGTAATAAACAAGTCAAGTCATCCAGTCGTAAATAAATTACAAACTTATTAACAATTAACTCAGGAAAAACACTAGATAGATAGATAGATAGATAGATGTGAAAGGCACTATATAATTGATAGATAGATAGATAGATAGATAGATAGATAGATGTGAAAGGCACTATATAATTGATAGATAGATAGATAGATAGATATGAAAGGCACTATATCATAGATAGATAGATAGATAGATAGATAGATAGATAGATAGATAGATATGAAAGGCACTATATAATTGATAGATAGATAGATAGATAGATAGATAAGAGTAAAGGCACTATAAAATAGATAGATAGATCCTCAGGGCATCATGGGACATGCAGTTCTTTGACTCAGCCCTGTTGTGTTCTATGGGTGCCACCAGGGGTGATGTGGGAACTGGGGCCCAGCTTTGTCAGGTCCCCATTTCACCCTGTGGAGCTTCTTTCGACAGTGGATGTACTTCCAGGGACTCCATAAAGGAGCTGCCTGCCTCACATTGATGAGCCAAAGTTGGGTCCAAGGTGGACAAGCTTGCATGGAGGAGTGGGAGGCAGTAACCAGTGAGAGGAAGACAAAGATTTCAGTTATTGTGCTCTACTGTGCTTTATTGCATTAATTTGGGGCTACAGTGGTGGGAAATTTTCTACAATAAAAGACGTTTTGTGTTTTTACGTGGCAACCAGAATTCTCTTGAACCGTTCCTCATTGTGCTGTTAAATAGTGTAAACAAATAAGAAGAAAAACAAAAAGAAGGTTTGGACCTCCAGGAGACCCCTGATCAACGTCCGGGTTGAAATTCAAGTAAAGAAAGTAAAAGTAGTGGTATGCATCAATGATGACGTAGAGTTACTTCATGTAGTCTGAAAATGGCTTCTGAGGAAGTTGAGATTTGCCTGTTGGAGAATCAGTTCCAAATGAATGCCAACTTCCTAGCAGAGGTGGGTTAGCTGACATGAAGGCAGCAGTAAAGGCAGAGCTGATGGGGTCCAGCCTTGAAGTGATATGTCAATAGTTTTTGTGGGGTTCTCCTCAAGTCACTGTATTAGTGGCAGTAGCACATCAAACTCTTTGCCTGTATTGTTAGTTAATCCAACATCTACGAGACACTTCTGACACTCCCGACACTTGCGTGCATGACAGTAGATAGAGATTAAAATGATCTATATGATAGATAGGTAGGCGTGAGAAGAATTATAAGATCGATAGCCAGACAAGCAGCTTGATCTGGGCCCAGTCTTCTTATTTGTGAAGTTTGTGTGTTTCTTTGTGTCACCATTTGTGTTATCTCTGGCCTTACACAATACGCAGCAGCAGGGGACCCCACCCCTTAGGCTCAAAATAGAGTAAAGAAGGACAATAACTGACAATCGCCCCTCCACCACCATTAGGTCCCATGAAACACTGGACCAGCTTTTCACCCTCACAAAGGTTCTGCAGGGTTCATAGGAGTTTGCCGTAGAATTCGCACTATAACATGGCGTAAGCACAAAAGCGAAATTCCAGATGCAGGAATCTGTGCGCTCGCCAACTTCCATGTTCTTCCGCTCCATAAATCCCGGTCAGCGTGAAAAGTAACTCTCGTGCACACGCCTGCTGTCCCGCCCCAACTCCTCCCAGAATTACGCCTCTTTGAATATGCAAATCAATATAAATAGCTCTTAAGCTCAGCGTTCTGTGAAAAGACAATGGGAAAAGCAAGAGGGAAAAATGGAAGAATTTCAGCGAAAACCAAGCAGAGGCAAAGAAAACGCATTACTAATTGTTGGTTTAAACAGAGGTATAAAGATCAAAAGAAAGTTGATCGAGTGACATAGCGTGTCAGAGAAACTCAAAGCTCAAGTTCAAAGTCGCACAATGCCGAAATGAAAATGAAGTTGTCACGTATCAAACTCACTGTGAAAAGGCGAGTTGTAGCCCACCGTCTGAGTGTCATATGAAAGCTTATTAGGGTACAGAGAAAAAAAATAGGCACACGGTGGGAAAAAAGCACGAAATGTCAACTTCAATCTCGAAATTTCCACTTTTATCACGTAGTTAATTTGGTGCGTTACAGTAGAACATTATAAACTTCATCTTAAAATCATTTAATTTACTAGTTTCTCAAATCCCATCGTAACTAAAGTAGCACGTTAAATGCTTTGTTTTGTATGTGATCTTCTATGTGCTCTATGTGTGTGAATCACTACTTGCTTCTTAAACGGGCTTTCTCTTCCTCCGACAGGACACAGAATCCATTACATTCGTGATATTACAGCTCTCTGAATAACTAAAATACTGAGATGTATACATGATATCATTTTCATGATGATAGGAGTTAAAGCAGGTTATTAAACAATGGAACACGGTGGAGCAGTGATTGTTCATGTCTCAGATGCTTGCTGTGCCATGCGCGACCTTCGATGAAATGCTTCAGTACAGAAGTGCTGTCTCTTTCAAACGTACTAACCTCCAATTCCTGTCCTTATTTTTCTTTCTCCAAATACCCAATCGCCACACAATCAGCTTAGTAATCTCTGTAATTCTGTAAGGTTTGAATGCCGATTCTTCAAAACTTTTAAGGAACATTAAAATATATTCATAGTATGCTGTTTAATTATTCTATCCATCTGTCATTCCAGTGTCACGCCAGTCCCAGTAAGAATACAGCGCGAGGCAGGATCAATCCGTGAACGGAGCACAAGCTAGTGTTTAATTGTTAACAATATAGATTATTTAAATGAAGTTAAAGTTTTATCTGTACAATATAATAAATATATTTTGCTGTTTCACGGGGGGGGGGGGGGGAAGGGGGCAAAATTTTTTTTTATTTTTTTTTTTTTAATTTTTTTTTTTTTTTTTTTTTGGGGGGGGGAAAATAAAAAAAGAATGGGGTTTTTTTTAAATTTTTTTTGGGAAATAAAAAAAAATAAAAAATTAAAGGGGAAATGAATTGGAAAAAAAAAATTTTTTTTAAAAAAAAAAAATTTGGGAATGAAATGAAAAAAATAGATAAAGATAGTTTAAAGGAAAAAAAGGGGGGGGGGGAAAAAAAAAAAAAAAAATTAAGGAATAAATTGGATGTAGAAAAGGAAATAATAAATTATAGATAGATAGATATAGATAGATAGATAGATAGATAGATAGATAGATAGATAGATAGATAGACAGATAGATAGATAGATGTGAAAGGCACTATATTAAAGATAGATAGATAGATAGATAGATAGATAGATAGATAGATAGATAGATAGATAGATAGATAGATAGATAGATAGATGTGAAAGGCACTATATAATTGATAGATAGATAGATAGATAGATAGATAGATAGATAGATAGATAGATGTGAAAGGCACTATATAATTGATAGATAGATAGATAGATAGATAGATAGATAGATAGATAGATAGATAGATAGATAGATAGATAGATAGATAGATGTGAAAGCACTATATAATTGATAGATAGATAGATAGATAGATAGATAGATAGATAGATAGATAGATAGATAGATAGATAGATAGATAGATAGATAGATAGATAGATAGATAGATAGATAGATAGATAGATAGATAGATAGATGTGGAGGCACTATATAATTGATAGATAGATAGATAGATAGATAGATAGATAGATAATAGTAAAAGGCACAATAAAATAAATAGATAGATCCTCAGGGCATCATGGGACATGCAGTTCTTTGACTCAGCCCTGTTGTGTTCTATGGGTGCCACCAGGGGGTGATGTGGGAACTGGGGAGTCCAGCTTTGTCAGGTCCCCATTTCACCCTGTGGAGCTCCAGGGCCGTTTCTTTTCGACAGTGGATTTACTTCCAGGGACTCCATAAAAGGAGCTGCCTGCCTCACATTGATGAGCCAAAGTTGGGTCCAAGGTGGACGAAGCTTGCATGGAGGAGTGGGAGGCAGTGACCAGTGAGAGGAAGACAAAGATTTCAGTTATTGTGCTCTACTGTGCTTTATTGCATTAATTTGTGGCTACAGTGGTGGGAAATTTTCTACAATAAAAGACGTTTGGTGTTTTTACGTGGCAACCAGAATTCTTTTGAACCTTCGTTCCTCATTGTGATGTTAAATAGTGTAAACAAATAAGAAGAAAAACAAAAAGAAGGTTTGGACCTCCAGGAGACCCCTGATCAACGTCCGGGTTGAAATTCAAGTAAAGAAAGTAAAAGTAGTGGTATGCATCAATGATGACGTAGAGGTACTTCATGTAGTCTGAAAATGACTTCTGAAGGAGTTGAGATTTGCGCCTGTTGGAGAATCGGTTCCAAATGAATGCCAACTTCCTAGCAGAGGTGGGTTAGCTGACATGAAGGCAGCAGTAAGGGAAGAGCTGATGGGGTCCAGCCTTGAAGTGATATATCAGTAGTTTTTTGTGGGGTTCCCTCAGTCTACTCAGTCACTGTATTAGTGGCAGTAGCACATCAAACTCTTTGCCTGTATTGTTAGTTAATCCAACATCTGCGAGAAACTTCTGACACTCCAGACACTTGATATTAGATAGAGAGATTAAAATGCTCTATATGATAGATAGGTAGGCGTGAGAAGAATTATAAGATCGATAGCCAGACAAGCAGCTTGATCTGGGCCCAGTCTTCTTATTTGTGAAGTTTGTGTGTTTCTTTGTGTCACCATTTGTGTTATCTCTGGCCTTACACAATACGCAGCAGCAGGGGACCCCACCCCTTAGGCTCAAAATAGAGTAAAGAAGGACAATAACTGACAATCGCCCCTCCACCACCATTAGGTCCCATGAAACACTGGACCAGCTTTTCACCCTCACAAAGGTTCTGCAGGGTTCATAGGAGTTTGCCGTAGAATTCGCACTATAACGTGACGTAAGCACAAAAGACGAAATTCCAGATGCAGGAATCTGTGCGTTTGCCAACTTCCATGTTCTTCTGCTCCATAAATCCCGGTCAGCGTGAAATGTAACTCTCGTGCACGCACCTGCTGTCCCGCCCCAACTCCTCCCAGAATTACGCCTCTTTGAATATGCAAATCAATATAAATAGCCCTTAAGCTCAGTGTTCTGTGAAAAGACAATGGGAAAAGCAAGAGGGAAAATGGAAGAATTTCAGCGAATACCAAGCAGAGGCAAAGAAAAATGTACTATTTGTTGGTTTAAACAGTGGTATGAAGAACAAAAGAAAATTGATCGAGTGGCATAGCGTGTCGGAGAAACTCGAAAGCTCAAGTTCACAAAGTCGCACAGTACCCGAAATGAAAATGAAGTTGTCATGTATCAAACTCACTGTGCAAAGGCGAGTTGTAGCCCACCGTCTGAGTGTCATATGAAAGCTTATTAGGGTACAGAGAAAAAAAAATAGGCACACGGTGGGAAAAAAGCACGTAGTTAATTTTCTGATTAAAGTAGAACATCATAAACTTCATCTTAAAATCATTTAATTTACTAGTTTCTTGAATCCCATCATAACTAAAATAGCACATTAAATGCTTTGTTTTGTATTTGATCTTCTATGTGCTCTATGGGTGTGAATCACTACGTGCTTCTTAAACCAGCTTTCTCTTCCTCTGACAGGACACAGAATCCATGACATTCGTGATATTACAGCTCTCTGAATAACTAAAATACTGAGATGTATACGTGATATAATTTTCATGATGATTGGAGTTAAAGCAGGTTATTAAACAATGGAACACGGTGGAGCAGTGATTGTTCATGTCTCAGATGCTTGCTGTGCCATGCGCGACCTTCGATGAAATGCTTCAGTACAGAAGTGCTGTCTCTTTCAAACGTATTAACCTCCAATTCCTGTCCTTACTTTTCTTTCTCCAAATACCCAATCGCCACACAATCAGCTTAGTAATCTCTGTAATTCTGTAAGATTTGAATGTCGATTCTTCAAAACTTTTAAGGAACATTAAAAAATATTCATAGTATGTGTTTAATTATTCTATCCATCTGTCATTCCAGTGTCACGCCAGTCCCAGTAAGAATACAGCGCGAGGCAGGATCAATCCGTGAACGGAGCACAAGCTAGTAGCTAGCTCTGCGGCACCGTGTCCTCACATGTTTAATTGTTAACAATATAGATTATTTAAGTGAAGTTAAAGTTTTATCTGTACAATATAATAAATATATTTTGCTGCATTTCATCTTAAAAATGATATCATCATCATACGTAAATATGCGCTTTATAAAGTGGCTCAGGTTGTACAATATTATAACTGAATTGCAAGTTTCCAATGTTGTACTAATAAGTACTAACCGGTCTACAAGGAGCACTTGATGGACTGATTGAGTGTGTTTAGAGTTCTTGAGATGAAACTGTTTGTGAACCGCGAGGTCCGTACAGGAAAGGCTCTGAATCATCTGTCGTATGGCAGGAGTTCAAATAGACTGTGTGCATGGCTGAGGCAGCGTGTGCTTGATGTTGTATACTGATAATTCTCTTTCTCAGCTTCTGTAGATCTTTGATTCACCACTCAGATACAGTGATATACAGTAATTCCTTCTCGATCCCATCAGTCTGCAAAACCGAGCGGAGAACCTGCATGCGACAGGGTATGAGGTACCGTGGAAAAGTGTGTAGCTTTATACCAAGTTTAGGTTTTTTACCTCACGATTTGAACGTGGAAACGTTCTTACACAACATTTCTTGCCCCAGGTGAGGAGCACAAACATTTAGGAAGAGCTCAAATTTCCTCCACATCTTAAATGGGTCAGTTGAGGTGGTCCTGGTTCCTGATTAGGATTAGGACGACTCCTGGATGTCTTCCTTTGATGGTGTTTCTGGTAGGGGTACCTCGAGGAAGACCCTGGACATGATGGAGACATTGTATCTCCCAGCTGGCTTGAGAACACATTGGAATCCCTGAAACCCTCCACCTGCATCCTTGACCCAATACCAACACGTTTTTTCAAAGAAGTATCAGGCGTGCTAATTGATGGTATTCTTGACATAGTAAACTCGTCATTAGATACGGGGGTCTTCCCAGACTGCTGTAGTTAAACCCCTACTCAGGAAAAATAATCTCGATTCCTCTGTTTTTGAAAATTTTAGACCCATCTCTAACCTGTCCTTCTTAAGTAAAATTTTAGAGAAGGCAGTCGTTATGCAGTTAAATGACCACCTCAATAAACCTGCTGTTCTTGATAAGTTTCAGTTGGGTTTCAGAACAAATCACAGCACAGAAACTGCACTCGTTAAAGTAGTAAATGACTTGCAGGTCAATGCAGACAGAGGCCATTTATCTGTTCTCTGATCCGATTTGACACCATTGATCACAATATTCTTAGAAATCGCCTTAGTCAATGGGTGGGCCTCTCTGTTGGTGTCTTAAATTGGTTTGAATCCTATCTGGCAGGGAGAAAATTCTTTGTTAGTTGTGGTAATTATACTTCAAAGACCCCTGATATTCTTTCTATATGGTGGTCTACAAGGCTCTATCCTGGGTCTGCTGCTCTTTTCGATCTACACGCTTTCGTTAGGTCAGATTATCTCAGGTCACAACGTGAGGGTCCATAGGTCTGCTGACGACACACAGCTGTACTTATCAATAGCACCTGATGACCCCGACTCTGTTGATTCACTGACCCTAATGTCTTACTTGTGTTTCTGAGTGGACGAGCAGTAATTTTCTCAAGCTAAGTAAAGAGAAAACTGAAATTTAAGTGATTGGCAATAGTGGATATAATGAAGTTATTAGAAATAAACTTGATACATTAGGATTAAAAGTCAAGATGGAGGTAAAGAATTTAGGGGTAACTGTTGACTCTGACCTGAATTTTTAAATCACATATTAATCAGATCACTAGGACAGCAATTTTTCACTTAAGATATATAACAAAAGTTAGACCTCTTATATCATTGAAAGATGCTGAGAAATTAGTTCACGCTTTTGTTTTCAGTCGACTAGATTACTGTAACGCACTCCTCTCAGGACCACCCAAAAAAGACATCAATCAGTGACAACGAGTGCAGAATGCAGCTGCTAGAATCCTAACTAGGAAAAGAAAATCCGAGCACATCACACCAGTCTGAGCGTCACTACACTGGTTACCGGTGTCATTTAGAATTGACTTTACAATCCTGCTGATAGTTTACAAAGCCTTAAATAATCTGCTCCATCTTATTATCGGAATGTCTGACATCTTATTTTCCAAATCGTAACCTTGGATCTTTAAATGAGGGTCTACTTAGAATTCCAGAAGTTTCTGCTGTCATGCACCTAAAATCTGGAATAGCCTGCCAATAGGAAAACAGCCTGCCAATAGGAATTCACCAGGCTGATACGGTGGAGCACTTTAAAACACTGCTGAAAACACATTACTTTAACATGGCCTTCTCATAACTTCATTTTAGTTTAATCCTGATGCTCTGTATATTCAATTAATTATCATTACTATTCCTGGTGGCTCTAAAATCCGTACTGACCCCTACTTCTCTCTTCTGTTCTCTTCCCGGTTTTCTGTGGTGTTGATCTGATCCATCACCACCTGATCAAAGCACCGTGATGCCTCTGGATTAAAAGCCAGAAGTCCACTTGACCATCATCATCAAGTCCTTCCATGAGAACCCCAAATAAAATGAGGACTGATCATTTATGTTAGGTAGAATGCCCAGAGGGGGCTGGCCGGGTGGTCTTGTGGCCTTGGAACCCCTGCAGATTTTATTTTTTCCTCCAGCCATCTTGAGTTTTTTTCGTTTTTTTCTGTCCTCCCTGGCCAATAGACCTTACTCTTTTTCTATGTGAATTAGTGTTCTCTTATTTTTTCTCTTTCTTCTTCATGTAAAGCACTTTGAGCTACATTATTTTAGGAAAATGTGCTATAGAAATAAATGTTGTTGTTGGAGGATTTAGAGGAGATGGGGACAGGGAAAAGTCACATCGGGACATCTTTGCTTAGACTGCTGCCCTCATGACTTGGACTCAGACAAGTGGTAGAAAATGGATTGATGGATAACAGACAATTAGCAAGTGATACTAAATATAAAAATAAAAGAAATAATACTAAGTAAAGAATGAGAAGATACAAGAAATAAGAAGAAAACAAACTAAAGCCCCCTACCAAACCTTCATACAAATTGAAAGCATTTGCCCAAATTTTCAATTATTAATTCACGGACAATTTATGCAACTCCATTACAGGACGTTTACAGCCTCACAGTCTCAATAAGAAAGTCCATTGGCAGACTGGCACCCGGCTGCTATGAAGGTGGCACAGCAATGTCTCGTGGCCTTTCATATGTCAATTCACTTCTTATTTTGCACCCCAAATGCCTCACAGCACCACCACCACCTGCTTGTGAGTGACTTCTTGTTGCTGGCATCCTGTTCAGAGTGAATGTCTGCATTGGGCTCAGTGCTGCTAGGATGTGAACTGGCTCCTAGTGACTCTAAGCTGCGTTAAGTGGGTTCAGGAAACGGACAGATAAATGGATGGGCAACCCTGCGTCACCTTAAATTAGCAATGACAGTGAAAGAAATCCTCCGGCAGGCTCACTTTTCTTGTTTTTCTAAAGGCTCACAGATGGACGCCGAGGCTAACAGAGACATTAAAAGCTCATTTTCAGGGCAAAATGAAACCGGCGGGATGTCAAAAAAATCCCAAGGTCTCACGGGGAGCGCCCCCTGGCTATGAGGCTGTGAAGTGATTTTGTCTATTAATCTCCACGCAGGGGGTCATGTTACATTGAATTTAAAGCCTATCGGAGTTTTAGGGAGCCTGTAGTGAAGAAATGATATTATAGCATTTGTATAAAATGTGTTCATGACCGTCATGGAGCTTTGCCTCAGTGCCTCAGTATTACTTACAGCAAATGAATCTATTATTTTCATACTTTCAAAAAAAATTAATGAACCTAATCTGGAAAGGTTTTCCTCATCTCTTCTCTAGACAAGAAAACCAAGCTTAATGGTTATATAGTGCCTTTCAATAATTAGTATTACAGCTGTACAGCACAATTGTTTGAATCTGACAACAAAAGGATGAAGTGACTTAACCAGGGTCACAAAACGAGTTGGTGCTGCGGATTGGACCCATCCCTATATAGTACCTTGCAATTGTGAACACCAGCAGTGCAGTTAGAATGTTCAAAGCTGCATACAAAAGAATTCACCCCCTTAGGTGTGTTCATATTGTCTTGTTATACAACATTGAGTCAGATAGGATTTAATACGCCCTTTGTGACTCTTTCATGTCACAGTGAAAGCAAATCAATGCATAGGAGACTCAATTAATTACAAATCTGAAACACGGAATTATTGATAGCCTACATATGTATGCCCTTTTGATGGATATACAATATTTGATGGAAATCTGTCACTCAGTCTACAGAAGGAAGTGCAATGGACCTGAAGAGAGGACTAAGAAAAACAACCATACAATCCTGCTTGTTTTCTAATTCAGAACAGGCATATTCTGTGCCACCTTCGACACCCTCTCCAGTGCTTTATGTCCTTAAGCTGAGCAAGTGCCATACGAGGATGTAATGCATCTAGTGAGGATGAGCTCTGTAATAATTTTATGATAAGGACTAGCTGTGCTACCCCTCTAAGACAGTTTGGAATTTAAGAAATCAACTTTAGACCTCAGTGTTAATGTTTGCAGTGTGCCATCTGTTGGAATGTATTTTGTAATACATGCATGTAGCAATAAAACACATTGCATTTGTCATTCCAACAGATGGCACATTTGTCATTCCAACAGATGGTATATCACAAAACATTGGTAGTAATAAAATGAATTGCATTTGTCATTCCAACAGATGGCACATCACAAACATTTGTAATAATCAAATTAATTGCAGTTGTCATTCCAACACATGGTGCACCACAAACATTTCTAGTAAGGAAAAGCACTGCATTTGTCATTCCAACAGATGACACATCACAGACAGTTGTAGTAATGAAGCACATTGCATTTTCATTCAACGGATGGCACTTAACAAACATTGGTAGTAATGAAATGAATTGCATTTATCATTCTAACAGATGGTGCCCCGCAAACGTTTCTAGCAAGGAAAAGCATTGCATTTGTCATTCCAACAGATGGCACATCACAAACATTGTTAGTATTAAAATACATTACTTCAAAATACATACAGTATGTCTCTGTTGTATGCCATTTTTGGAATGACAAATGCAATGCATCTTATTGCTGCAAATGTGATGTGCCACCTTTTGAAGTGACAGAGACATAGCAATCAGTCGGACACACAGATGCACAGACACATAG
Organism: Polypterus senegalus; assembly: GCF_016835505.1. Lineage (NCBI taxonomy): Eukaryota > Metazoa > Chordata > Cladistia > Polypteriformes > Polypteridae > Polypterus > Polypterus senegalus. The sequence goes on along the minus strand of NC_053158.1, from coordinate 3,819,338 downwards.
ACACTTGTCCTTTAATTAAGGTGAATTGTACAGTAAAAGGAATGTTAAATACATTGGGTATTGAAATTAGCATTGAATGAATCACGCTTTTCCTGGTAAGCTCACTATCAAATATATTGTAAATTAAAATAAATACAGAATTTCATAATTAACTTATTGTCAAAACTAGTAGTGCTACCCATGTAAGATAAGGTAGACGACACCTCAATAATCAACGTAGACTCCAGTTGCAGTGTGTCATCTATTGGCGTGCAGCCTGTCATGAAGAGGCACACAGCTGTCTCTAAGGACTCTAAGGAGGTCCACAGTTGAGCACAAACCACGTTCTGAGGTCAGAGGACTTGCCCGCAGAGCTTACAGACAGGATTGTGTCGGGACGCACATCTGAGGAAGGCTTCAGATCAATTCCTGTAGCATTGAAGGTTAGGAACAGCAGATCAGCCACCATACATCTCAAATGGGAGACACTTACTAAACAGCAAGAGAGCTGGCCACCTGGCCAAACTGTGCAATCGAGTGAGAAGAACCTTAGCAAGAGAGAGGTGACCAGGAACCCCATGTCATTCTGGCTGGGCTCCAGTAATCTTGTGTGGAGATAAGAGAAACATCAGCCAATACTGCAACACGCCATTGAAATTGGACTTTAGGGTAGAATGGCCAGATGACACATGGCAGCTCAGTTGGACTTTTGGAATAATAAAGACTGAGAAGCATGAAACTCTTGGTGTGATGATTCCAGGATTAAGCCGTTTGGCCTCAATTCAAAGCATCATATCTGGAGGAAACCTGCAGCCCGCCATTCCGACGGTGAAGTGTGGTGGTGGCAGCAGCGGGGACTGGAAGACTAGATAGGGGCGTATCTGGAATGAAAACCTGTTGAGGGCACTCAGGACCTCAGACTGGAGGGGACAAAGCTTCACCTCCCAGCAGGACACAAAGCAGAGAACTACACAGGAGGGGCTTCGGGACAACTCGAGGAACGTGAAGTCAGTCGAACAACTCCGGAGAGACCACCCCAGGGGGCTCCATCCAACTTGGGAGAAGTTTGAGAGGAGAGGCCTCGGTGGGAAGGGCAGCGGGCAGTGCAGCTCCGGTGGGCAGGAGGGAGGGGCGGGGGGGCTCAGTTTGTGAGAAGCTTGCAGATTCCTTACCAAAAAATAACAAAAAGAAAACAAAAAGCACACAGAGAGAATTGAAAGCTTCATTCGTTAGAATCTGAAAGATTAAAACAATGTTATTAGGCAAAGTGGATTTTTGAAAGGGCCTATGCAAATATTTGCTTTAATGACTTCTTGTCATCTTTGATAACACGCAAGTCTTAATAAAATAAAAGCGCGTTCCTCCAGAGCAGATATTCTAAAACTGTATACAAGGCATTGTATAAAAATAAACAGATTACGGCCCACACAGAGGATGCTGTGCACAGCCTGGCTATTTACATAATAGGCTTATATGTTTATTCAGATCAGAAGCAGGGATCTTTTCCAAACACTCAGCAAGAGGTAGCTGAAGTGAGAGTCGGCCATCTGTGGTCTTGAGTTGGGTGAAGGAAAAAGAAAAGGAAAGAAAAGAAGAGAAAAGAAGACGACACGCTTAAACAAAGAGCAGCTGACGTGCCACGGTGGCCTCTTCAGATGCCGTCCTATTGTTTGTCACTCTGACGCTGCCGTGTCGGCACAACGTGTGCACTCCTTCAGGGCCGCCTCAGACGTACGCGTCCTTTGTGTGTGTGTGTGGCTCTCTTGTACATCATGAACCTTCATAGTCTTTAGAAAACGAGTCACATGAAGCAAAGGATTCTGGTGCTGAAGTTCAGCCTGCCAGCCACAGTCTCGTCTGCTTCCTGCCTTACACCTGATGCCACTGGCATTGGCACTGACTTCTGTAACCCCGAGGGCGATAAAGCCAGTTGAACAATCCTCTAGTAGAGGGGTCCCCAACTCTGGCCCTAGAGGGCCCCAGTGACCACATGTTTTCATTCCAACCCTTTTCTTAATTAGTGACCTGTTCTTGCTGTGTGATGGACAGCTGGCAGCTCAACCCAGCCGGGATGCCCCCGGGAGAAAGGCAGCAACTTTTGGACACTGCCTACCCCAAGACGCTAGATGGCAGCTCCCCTTGGAGTATAGCGGTGCCCCAGATTCCTGCAGGGCATCCTGGGACTTTGGATTTGGTTTCACAGCCCTGTTGTAAGTGCCGTGGGGTGCCACCAGGGGGAGCTGTCAAAGGACCGGGGGAGTCATACTTTCCCTATGACCTGGAAGTACACCATGGACAGACGGTGGGATGACTAAAGAATTTGACCCGGAAGTGCTGGCAAGTCATGTGACAGGAAGAATAGAAGCACTAAATGGTTATATAGTCGGGCACCATATAATGGACCGCTGAAGACCCAGCAGGTGAGCCGGAGTCGGGAGGAGGTGGACAACGCTTGCTGGGAGGTGTGGAGGAGAAGAATATTGTGCTCTGTTGCTGAACTTATTGTGGCTGTGGTGCTTTGGAGACACTGTGTGGGAAGAAGAAATAAAAAAAATACTTCTTGGTGCCTTCCCGGGTCCTCCCTGCGTGGAGTTTGCATGTTCTCCCCGTGTCTGCGTGGGTTTCCTCCCGCAGTCCAAAGACATGCAGGTTAAGTGCATTGGCGATCCTAAATAGTCCCTAGTGTGTGTGCTTGGTGTGTGGGTGTGCGTGCCCTGCGGTGGGCTGGCACCCTTCCCGGGGTTTATTTCCTGCCTTGTACCCTGTGTTGGCTGAGATTGGCTCCAGCAGACCCCCATGACCCTGTAGTTAGGATATAGCAGGGTTGAGAAATGACTGACTGACTGACTCATTGGTGCTTTTAACCCAGGGGTCCCCAACTCCGTTACTGGAGGGCCCCAGTGGCTGCAGGTTTTCATTCTAACCCTTTTCATAATTAGTGCACTTTTAGTTGTTAATTAACTTCTTTTGTATTCATTTTAATGGACTTTTTTTTTTTAAGATTTATTCCTCTGAATTGCTTCAATTCTTTCCTTAAATGGCATCCAAACAGAAATCAAAAGTGAAGTGAGGGAGCCAACAGAAGACCATTTAAGCCAGGGCCTCAAACTCCAACCAATTTCACTCCAACCAGTTGCTTAATTTAGGATGAGATTCATGTTGTTAATTAAACTCGCTCTTTAATTCCATGGCTTGTTGCTGCTCTCATTGTGCAATAGCAGACATTTCAGAAATGTTGCGTAAGAATATTTCCACGTTCAAATCACGATGTAGAAAACCTAAACTTGCCGTAAAGCCCCTCACATTTCCACGGCACCTCATACCCTGTCGTACACAAGTTCTGCGCTCGGTTTTGCAGACTGGTGGCACCCAGCGTCAAAGCAGTGCTACTGTTCCTGTGTGGTTACTCTTTTATTTTCCTGACGCGGCTTTATGAATACACAGAAACTAACCGCATATTGTTTATTAGTTTAATGTATCTGATTGTAATTAACCAGTAACAATATAATGGTCAACAGAATGGTCAAACTATTCCAAATACCACAGCTGCTTTAGCGTTGTTACTCTCACTGCACCTTCTTCTTCTTCTTTCAGCTGCTCCTGTTAGTTACTACTCTCACTGCACCACTCGGAGCAGCCGATCGGAAAAAGAATTATCGGTATACAGCATCAAACACACGCTGCCTCAGCCGTGCTTCCTATTTGAACTGCTTCTCATATGACAAACGCTTCAAACCTTTCCTGTACGGACCTCGCGGATCAGAAAGTGTTTCATCCCAAGAGCTCTAAACGCACTCCATCAAGTGCTCCTTGTCGACCTGTCAGTACTTTAAGTACAATCACCTCACTGTAAACTTGCATTATAGTTATAATATCGCATAAGCTGAGCCACTTTATAAAGCGCGTATTTACATATGATGACGATATCATTTTTAAGATGAAATGCAGCAAAATATGTTCATTATATTATACAGATAAAACTTTAACTTCATTGAAATAATCTTTACTGTTAATAATTAAAGGTTGTTCCTGCCTCGCACTGTATGCTTCACTGGGACTGGTGTGAAGGTTAGAATAATTAAACACGTACTACGAAGATATTTCAATGTTTCTTAAAAGTTTTGAAGAATTGGCGCTCTAAGCTTACAGATGGCTTAACTTCTATTACATAGCTGATTGTGTGGCGATTGGTTAATTGGAGAAAGAAAAGGAAGGACAGGAATTGGAGGTTAGTACGTTTGAAAGAGACAGGACTGCAGGGCCGCCAAATCCCAGGGCCTGGCACACCAATATAAATTGAATATAAAACAGAAAGAGAGAATAAAGACACAGCTAAAAATGCAGCGGCAAATTTCGACAAAAGTTAAACGCTTGTGTCATGAGCACGAGGCGGCTATGCAGTGTCCGCAACGGACGTGGCCATCCACCGTGCATAAGCTACTTTACTGACATTGGCGGGCGAAGGAGCCACCGATTCTTTCTCTGCCCAGGGACGCCACGAGCCTAGAGCCGCCCTGAGTACTGCTGGAATAAATTATTTCATCGAAGGTCGAGTACAATCACTGCACCGTGAAACTCATGTTTGATAACGTGCTTTAACTCCTATCATCATGAAAATGATATCACGTATACATCTCAGTATTTTAGTTATTCAGAGAGCTGTAATATCACGAATGTCATGGATTCTGTGTCCTGTTGGAGGAAGAGAGCCGGTTTAAGAAGCAAGTAGTGATTCACACACATAGAGCACATACGAGTAGAAGATCAAATACAAAACAAAGCATTTAACGTGCTGCTTTAATTACGATGTGATTTGAGAAACTGGTTAATTAAACAATTTTAAGATGAAGTTTATGATGTTCTACTTTAATGACAAAATTAACAACATGATTAAAGTGGAAATGTCGAGATTGAAGTTGACATTTCGTGCTTTTTTCCCACTGTGTGCCTATTTTTTTGTCTGTACCCTAATAAGCTTTCATATGACACTCCTACGACTCGCCTTTTCACGACGTCTTTGATATCCGACAACTTCTTTTTTTATTTCCGGCACTGTGCGACTTTGTGAACTTGAGCTTTCGAGTTTCTCCGACACGCTATGTCACTCGATCACCTTCCTTTTGTTTGTTTATCCCACTGTTTAAACCAACAAATAGTACGTTTTTCTTTGCCTCAAATTGGTATTCGCTGAAATTCTCCCCATGCTTTTCCCATTGTCTTTTCACAGAAGCTTAAGGACTATTTATATTGTTTTGCATATTCAAAGAGGCCTAATTCTGGGAGGCGTTGGGGTGGGACAGAAGGCGCGTGCACGAGAGTTACTTTGCACGCAGACCGGGATTCATGTAGCGGAAGAACGCGGAAGTTGGCAAACGCACAGATTCCTGCATCTGGATTTTTCTGTGCGTAAGCACATTTCGGCTTTTGTCCTTACGTCATGTTATAGTGCGAGTTCTACGCACGCCATTATGCATGAGGCTCCAGGACTGTGATTGAGGACCCCTGGGTTAGAATGAAAACCTGCAGCCACTGCGGCCCTCCAGGACTGTGATTGAGGACCCCTGATCTGGCATGTTAATGTCATGTAAGACTAATAAAGAAATGAACAGGTGGATATTTAAATGATATGAAAGGCACTATATAATAGTGTCAGCAGTAGGGTGCACTCTTATAGCGTCCTAAAGGCCAGCAACTGAATAATAATTTGGGAGGGGCGGGGCTAAACCCACTATAAAGGTGGGCGGCTCGTCTTCTGTTATCCACCTGTCATAAACTGTCACTTTCCATCCCGTCTGTCCTTTGTGAATTGGTTTCTCCTCCATTTCCTCCTGCTAGGACTTCCCACCACCACCACCACCAACAGTGTACTTCTTGTAGATCCCAACATCACACTTCGATGGGCTTCATCAGGTCCAGTTTTTTGACTGCTCCTCCAGCCTTGACTCCCTAAGGAAACAGGAAAAAACCTGGTAAGAGTGGAAATAAAAGGGAAGAAATCTTGGGAAGGGCAATCCAGGGAGAGAGAGAGAGACACTTCCACGTAGGTTAGGCATGAAATGGGTGTCAAAAAATGGGGGTAAACACAACACACAGATCCAAACACAGAGCTGGATGGCCGATCTGTCATGGCCACCACAGAGATACAACACAACAGCACCAACGACTTTGTTCTTGCATGGCGTTCCTAGTGACGACTCTCATGGGCAAAATGCAAGAAAAGATGATACCACTCACTACATACGGATGCAACATCAGCACAAGAACGGTGTGTCGGGAGCTTCATGAAAAGGGTTTCCATGGCCAAGCGTAAGACCACTAAGTGCAATGCCAAGTGTCGGCTGGAGTGGCGTAAAGCACGCCACCGTTGGACTTTGGAGCATTTGAGCCATCATCTCTGAAGTGATGCTTCACTGTCTGGCAGTCTGATGGATGAATCTGGGCTTGGTGAACGACAGAGGAACGCTAGCTTCCGGACTGCATGGTACCTACTTTAAAGTTTAGTGGAGGAGGTACAATGGCAGGGTTTGGGGTAGGCACCATCAATGCTACAGCAGACAAAGACTTAGGTGACAATTGTGTGGTAACAGTATTTGTGGAAGGCCGTTTTATGTTCCAGCTTGATTTTGCCCCCTGTGCACGAAGCCTGGTCCATAAAGACCTGGAGGAACTTCACGAATCCCTGACTTCAAACCCTATTAAACATGACTGGGATGAATGAGAATCCCAATTATGAGCTGTGTCTTCTTGTCCAACATCAGTGGCTGACCTCACAAATTCCTACCTCATTTATCTACGTGAAAATATTGTGGAAAGATGAGTGGAGGCTGTTTTAGGGGTCAATTCCATATTAATGCTGATGATATTGGTCTGTTTGTCAGGTGTCTACAAGACTTGGGCTCTAAAGTGTGCAGCAGCAAGAATTTTAACCAAAAAAGAAGAAAACCTGAGGGCAGCACGCCAGTCTTGGCATCACTACACTGGTTACCTGTGCTCTTTAGAACTGGCTTGGTGCTGAACAGTCTAACTTCTTATATTTTGAAGTGCCTGCCTCCCTATACTCTTACTTCTAATTCTTCATCCTATAACACCAGTTTGCTTGTTGTTCTGTGAACCAAGCATAGAAAAACCGCTTAGGGGGCTTCTATTGGGCTGAATGGTAAATTTGATTGAAAATTATTCTTATTCATAACCCAGATACACACAAGACCCCAAAAATCGATGCTTTATAAACTCAGGACACCAGCATCACTACGGTAACTGGAAACTGGTCATTTAATATATTGATCCATTGTGACCACAAGGGGGCGCGAAAGACACAGTAATAAGCATGACAATATATGAATAAAATAAAGGGCTTTTATTCAAACCACTTCACATATTCCTGTCTCCAATGATTTACCACAAAACAATACAAAGTACACAACTATTCCTTCTATCTCTACCTCCACTAAGTGTTACCTGCTGCCTCCCGACTCTGACTCTATTCAAGTTTAAACCACACCTGGGAATTGCTTCCAGTCTCCTGTCCAGGTCACCCAGAGCATTTCCAAGGTGTGTGAAAACCAGGGCAGTCCTCCCCCAGCAGCTTTCTCTGGTGGTCCTCAAAGACCCCAACAGGGCTGCATTTACAGAATCTGAATGGGTTTAGCGTGGAAGGATACCATCATCTGTCATGTGGAGGAATGATCTGCTCCTGGTGAGCTCGCTCGCCTGCTCCTTCCATTAAGGCCTCCTGGCCTGACATGAATCCTTTCTTTATCCAGGCCAGGATGCCTGTCCTTTCTCTCTGTCATTTACACAATTTATTTTGTAATTAACTCACCGGAGGAAACCTTGAGCCTGTCCCAGCAGGATTTGGTGCAAACTGGAAAGAACTTACTATTGTATGTCATCTCCTAAGCACATTTTTGATTGGCATTTTGTCCTGGGCTGATGCCTGTCCTGTGCCCATTGTTGGTGGGATCAGCTCCATTCCCTGGTAACCCTAAATAAGATTAAGCAGGCCTGAGAATAATATGAGATTATTATTCATACTGTTTGCTTTGTATTCTGCCTTTTCTTATGGAGTTTGATCCCATGATGATTTACAGTCAATTGTCCATGGTGGGAGTCAATGATGGCAATTGCAGCAGGGACCTTGTGGTTACCAGTGAGACTAAGAGCTGCACGATCAACAATGTCAATGCACAATTATAGCCGACATCTGAACAAAGAGACTCGGCTCCTGAACTGAGACGCTTTCTCTATAATCTTCATTCACCGTCACCTTGCTGTGTGCGAATATCGACATTGCTGAAGTGCGCATTTCACATGAATGACCTTACCAGTGTACTGATGTGTGCTTTTAATCAGGGACGCGATGTTCTCAAGGTATGGGCACTCAACGGGAAAGGCCTCTGTGTCCAGATGGTCCAACTGAGCTCATGGAGAGGCGCATATGCTCACTCGGGAAAGAAAGAAAGAAAGAAAGAAAGAAAGAAAGAACTATGATAATGCATTTGAATTCAATGGCACTACATAACATTCATAAATGGGAGAAGACTATTTATTATTTTTTTATATATTTATTATATCTGTGTCACAATGGCACAGTGGTTTCAGTGTCTGTGTTCAAGTCCAGTATCTATGTACTGTCTGTTTGCATATAATATCTATCTATCTATCTATCTATCTATCTATCTATCTATCTATCTATCTATCTATCTATCTATCTATCTATTATATAGTGCCTTTCCTATCTATCTATCTATCTATCTATCTATCTATCTATCTATCTATCTATCTATTATATAGTGCCTTTCACATCTATCTATCTATCTATCTATCTATCTATCTATCTATCTATCTATCTATCTATCTATCCATTGTGACAGATAGAGGGCACTATCGCTCCCTTGAACCCTTGTCCAAGATGTCAGACACAATATAAAAGTCCAATAGATGACTTTATTTAAACTGCGCAGTGCACCAAGCACCCTACTCTCCACAATACTCATAAATAAAATAACAAATCACTAACAATAATTCCTCCACTCCCAGACGCGCTGCCACCCTTCCGCCCAGCTCAGCTCGCCATCTGGGAGCTCCCACAATCCTTTTATACTTCCTGACCAGGAAGTGTTCCAATCCCCAGTTCATGTGATCTCCTATCACTTCCGGGTCAGATCAAAAGTCCTTTTCTTCACCCCGGAAGCATGTCATTCCCCTTGTCTATGTGACTCGTATGTACTTCCAGGGCGTAAGGCAAATAAACGTCGTTCCTCCCTGCAACGTCATCTAGTGGCCCCTCTGGTATCCAGCAGGGCTGTGGATAAAAACTCCATTGTCCAGAATTCCCTGCTGGTATTCGTGGCACCTCCATGCTGCAGGGAGAGCACCATCTGTCGGCCAGTGGGTATTGGCCGGGATTAATGGCCGGCCATATTCCACACTATCTATAGTGCCTTTCATATCTATCTATCTATCTATCTATCTATCTATCTATCTATCTATCTATCTATCTATCTATCTATCTATCTATCATTATATAATGCCTTTCATATCTATCTATCTATCTATCTGTAAGATGATCATTTCAAAAAGACGTTGAGTATCTTGCAACCAGTAGATGCATATAAGAAAACAAAAATAAGGACCTCCTGGGTAATCACAATCAAAGTTGAAAGAGTGAAATGCATAAGAATATTCAGAGCATGGCGTTTTGAAAGAGTTTTGGTATCCGTGGATCAGATAAGAAAACAAACCCCTAGCTTTCCTTTCCATTCCATCACATCAATTATGGTCAGATCACAACCTCTGATGGCAGGCCTCTAGAAATATGGGGAAGAAGACCTAATGACTGGAACTCAAACTGGCAACAATAAGGGCCTAAAATGGCATCCGAGATGTTGCAAAAGCAAAACACATCCCTAGAATCATAAAGAATTAAGTACAAAATGACAAACTCTGAATCCTTGACCTCAAAATCCCCCAACTCGAGTGCTAGATAATACTTGTCAACACATGCGTGCCCAGAAGATCGCCGTCCAGGCTGACCCATGGTATGCGGTACCACCCCGGTACAAGAGGAGGTGAAGTCAAACCAACAGAACCAGAGAAGCCCCGCCACTTCCGGTCTGGTCCCCACTAGGTGTCATCTCATTTGGACCTGAGGACTCGAGTGTCAGGAGTGTCTCTGGACTTGTAGTAACCAGAGAACACCGCTAGAGGTCGATAACAGGCTCTTGCCTGTGTTCTGTTGATAGCGCCATTGTGTGTGCCTGTTAAGTTCATTTTTTGGAATTAAATTGAGTTTTCCCAGTTGACACCCCAACCATTTTGGGACTCACTCAGACACATACCATATAACAGCACATCATGCCAGCGACAAGCCACAACAAGACATTTGCACAAGAAAATTTCCCAATTTGTGGGAATTAGTGAATTTCTGTGGGATAAATGCAATCCCTCAACAAATTTCAAGCCCTGAATATTCACAGCTAATCTGCAGCTCTAGTCGGGGTATGCCAGTCTACAGTTGTGAGCTTTCAGTAGAGACCAGTGAGGCATCTCCTGTATAAGAAAGCAGATGAGACAGCAGCTTCAGGGGCCGTGTAATTAAAAACTCAAACTCACACTGTTATTTTATTAATCCTTGGAATCATAAGCAGGCTGGCATCTTGAGATCTTAACCCTTAAACCGCCGGGACCTGCTATAGTTGGTTCCCAATTCAATTTGCCAGCAAGCCAAAGCTAAGTATATTCGGCAACATACATTTGTTGAACATCGTAACCGGCTCTATTTGGTTCCCAGTGTAATTTGTCAGCACGCCAGAGCTGATCAGTCCGTGCCATACATTCATTGAGCAGCCAGCTCATGACCACTAGCGCCCCCTAGCGAATCAGCATTACTGTCCCTACACTAGACTAGCCTAGCAGTGTCTGCATTGGCCTCTGTGTGCTCACGTGCAGCCAGTTCAAGCGGACTTGGCGCAGTCGGTGATTTACTGAATTTTATCAATGGCGTCACTCGCACCTTGTGTATAGAATAATAGATTATTGAAATAGTTTTATTAATAGTTTTTACAGTTCATTGGCAGTGTGTAAAATGATCCTTGTTGCAGTAATTGTGATGCTCTTTGCACATGCGTTCCATTGAAATTTCACTTTTTCTTGGTGAATTGTGATGTTTACTTAAAAAGTGTAGCAAAAAAGTATTTGCCGTCCGGGGGTGCATTAACCCCCTACCTAAAAATATGTGGCAGTTTAAGGGTTAATCCACACTCAGGTCTGTAAGTAACGATAAGTTCAGATAAATAAGCAGAGCCTCGGCCATTTATGGCCTTATAAATAAGAAGGAGGATTTCAAAATCTGCCCTAAACGTAACTGGAAGCCAGTGTAAGGACATGAGGACAGGGGTTATGTGTTTGTACTTTGTAGTTCTTGTAATGATTATTATTCAATTCACGGAAAGCTGAATAATGAATGATTTAAACAGCTGGTGAATAATGCATTGCAGTAGCCAATCCAACTGGAAATAAATGCATAAGTTAATTTCAATGCATGAATGAATTTTGGACGCTGTTATAATTGTCCACCATTTTTAAGATGGAAGAAACGGCTTTTAGGGAGTTTTGTGATGTGTGCTCCAAAAGAGACGCTAGTGTCAAAGATAACATCTAAATTGCATGCTGATTTAGTAACACTAATGGTTCTTCCGATTAAGTGGAAACAGCCGATGGCCGTGGCCTGCTTGATTCCCTCCAATGAGTAACATTTTGGTTCTTTTCTCTGTTCAGGGCCGAGTGTTTCTCATCCATCCATTGCTTTAAACTGCTGACACAATTACCGTATATACTCGCGTATAAGTCGGGCCTTGAAACCTGAAAAATCAACCATAAAACCAGACCCCGACTTTGACACCCGTTCAAAAATACGACACTTACATTTTTTTTTTTTTACAAGTGTAAATTTTTTTTACACTTCTTGCCTCCTCCAGTCTCACTCATCAGTTTCTCAGACACATCAAATTTTGTTGCAGCAGCGCAGTTACCAATTTCTTTCGCTGCTGCAACGACATTTAATTTAAAACCAGCTTCGTATTTTCTTCTGATCGAACGCTCCATCGTTGATAAGGGATGCTCTTACGATAAAAAAGTATGAGGGCGTGAGATACAAAAAACGCAAAACAGTGCGAACGTCACTGGAATAGTTGGGGTATCACCGTGTAGTCACGTAGGCACAATACATAGAAACAAAAGATGGCCGTAGTGACTCTCTCAGGTGGGCGTTAGCATATTGTAATCTCTTGGACCAATAGTGTGAGTTCTCTGCATTCGACTTATATGACCGATATTATAAAATACTGGAAATTATACGATAAAATCAATTACCGACTTTTACAATACAATACAATTTATTTTTTGTATAGCCCAAAATCACACAAGAAGTGCCTCAATGGGCTTTAACAGGCCCTGCCTCTTGACAGCCCCCCAGCCTTGACAAAGAAAGACTCCCAAATAACCCCATTTTAGGGAAAAAATGTAAGAAAACTCGGGAAAGGCAGTTCAAAGAGAGACCCCCTTTCCAGGTAGGTTGGGCATGCAGTGGGTGTCAAAAACAAGGAGGTCAATACAATACAAACACAATACACAGAACAGAACAAATCCTCAATACAGCATAAAAATAAAAATATTACAAGTACGGAGCAGAATTTAACAGTAGGTGACATCCTATCACATGATTTGGATTTGTTGAGAGTCCTGGAGACCTCGGCCATCAAGCTGCCTCCCACTATTGGCCATTCCACAGCTGAGTCAGTGCTGGTCCAGCCAATCCGATGACAGTACCCCTCGACCTGATGATTCCTGTGATCCTCCATCAGAGATGACTTTACCTTAGACAGGCAGAACAACTTGGCAGGTGAGCAGTGGCACCAAGTGCACCAAGTGGCACATTTGAGTACCGAGAAGAGAAACAGAAGAGGTGAGGGTGAGTATCAATTCTAACAATCATGTTACTTATGTTTTATTGTTAATGACTAACAACAGAGATGCAGTCTGTACAGTTAATCAGCAGCTCTAGTCAGGGTGTGCTAAACTGAAGTCATGAGGATTTAAAAGCTGAGACTGAAGGGCCATCTCTTATAGTAGCAGGCAGACCAGTCCACAGTTTAGGGGGTCCAGTAACTAAAAGCTTGACCTCCCACTGTTATTTTATTAATTCTTGAAATCTTAAGCAGGCTGACATCTTGAGATCTTAATGTGCACTCAGGTTTGTAAGTCATGATAAGTTCAGACAAGTAAGCCGGAAGTTTGAAATCTGTCCAAAACTTAACCGGGAGTATACACGGTAATAATAAAGAGCATTGGAGAAACGTCATTTGGTCTACAAGAACCCCAATACTCACAATTGCTATGAACTTCAGTGAACCATTGAAGGATCTTCTCCTCAGCCTCACAATGTCCTCTCCCTGAGCAAATTCGTAGGCCCATTGTCCTCATACTGGGTCGGACCTCTCAGCACAGCCTCATTTCTTCATGGCATGGATTCCCCAAGATGTCGTTTGAGGTTCTGTTCCACATTGACATGATGGTATCACTCAGTTTCGGCTGATTTGTCAGCTACACAATTCATGCTGTGACAGTAGCTGACCTCACAAATGCTAGTTTGGCTCAATGGGCACAAATTCCCCCAAAATATTGTGGAAAGATGAGTGGGGCTGTTTTAGGGGTCAATTCCATATTAATGTTGATGGTATTGGTGTGTTTGTCAGGTGTCTACAAGCCTTGGGCTCTAAAGTGTGCAGCAGCAAGAATTTTAACCAAAAGAAGAAAACCTGGGGGCAGTACACCAGTCTTGGCATCATTACACTGGTTACCTGTGCTCTTTAGAACTGGCTTGGCGCTGAGCAGTCTCAGTTCTTCTTATATTTTGAAGTGCCTGCCTCCCTATACTCTTACTTCTAATTCTTCATCCTATAACACCAGATTACTTGTTGTTCTGAGAACCAAGCATAGAAAAACTGCTTAGGGGGCTTCTATTGGGCTGAATGGTAAATTTGATTCAAAATTATTTTTATTCATAACCCAAATACACACAAGACCCCAAAAATTGACGCTTCATAAACTCAGGACATCAGCATCACTATGGTAGCTGGAAACTGGTCATTTGATTTATTTATCCATTGTGACCACAAGGGGGCGCTAAAGAATCCCTCACCCAAGACACAGTAATATATCCATCCATCCACTATCCATTATCCATTATCCTAACTACAGGGTCACGGGGTCTGCTAGAGCCAATCCCAGCCAACACAGGGCTCAAGGTAGGAAACAAACCCTGGGCAGGGGGCCAGCCCGCCGCAGACAGTAATACACCTGGCGTTATATGAATAAAATAAAGGGCTTTTATTCAAACCAATCACTTCACATAATCCTCTCTCCAATAATTCACCACAAAACAATACAAAGTACACAGGTATTCCCCCTGTCTCTACCTCCATTGAGTGTTGCCCACTGCCTTCCGACTCTGACACGGGAACTGCTTCTGTGCACATCCCAAAGAATTTCCATTGGATTCCAATCTGGTGAGTGGGAAGGCCAGTGAAGAAGACTAAATTCATTGTCTTCTAGGTGTCTGCTTTATGACGTGGTGCATTATCATGCTGGAAGTAGCTATTAGCTGTGACTACTAGCGATGCACATGGTCAGCAGCAATGCCAAAATAGGCCATGGCATTGAAGAGTTTATTGGTATTAACAGGCCCAAAATGTGCCAAGGAAACATTCAGCACACCATCACACCACCATCAGCAGCCTGGACTGTTGACACAAGGCAGCTTGGCTGCATGGATTCAAAGTTCTGACCCTGTCATGAGAAAATGAGGTTCATCAGACAAGGCTACGCTTTTCCAGTCTTCAAGTGTTCAGTTTTGGTGGGCCTGTGCCCACTTGCAGCCTCAGTTTTCTGCTAATGGCTGAGAGGAGTGGAACCCAACGTGGTCTTCTGCTGTTGTAGCCCATCTGCCCCAGAGTTAGATGTGTTGTGTTTCTGCTCACCACAGTTGTAAAGAGTGGTCATCTGCATTACCACAGTCTTTCCGTCAACTTAAACCCGTCTGGTCATCCTCATCTGACCCCTCTCATCAACAGGACGGCAGCTCCCTGGATGTTCTTTTATCAGAGATTGCCATGTATGAAAAGTTCAGCAGCATGAAAAACGCTCAGAACATCCTGTCTGGCACCAACAACTATGCCACTCTCAAAATCACTGAGATCATATTTTTTCCCAGTCTGATGTTTGATGTGAACATGAACTGAAGCTCCTGACCTGTGTTTGCAGGATTGTATGCATTGATTGCATGTGCTGATGTCACATGATTGGCTGATTAGATAACTGCATGAATAAGCAGCTGTACTGGTCTTCCT
Source organism: Polypterus senegalus (assembly GCF_016835505.1). Classification (NCBI taxonomy): domain Eukaryota; kingdom Metazoa; phylum Chordata; class Cladistia; order Polypteriformes; family Polypteridae; genus Polypterus; species Polypterus senegalus. The sequence continues at coordinate 3,803,952 of NC_053158.1, read as the reverse complement.
AATAAATTGTCTAGTAATTTGTGTTTAGGCAGGTGGTGGTCCTTCACATGGTGTCATCAGGTTGGCTCTGTGTCTTCGGTGTTTTCCATCTATAAAATGCAACAAAAACGCTCATAGTGACATACAAGTGCATTGAATTGACCAGGCAGTGTGATATTTCAGGTGTTTTCATTTTTAATACATTTGCAAAAATGTCTAAACTTCTGTTTTCGCTTTGTCATCTCGGGCTACTGAGTGTTGCTTGATGGTTTGAAATATGAATTGAAATGATTTTAGCACAAGGCTGCAAACAAACAAAAACAATACTTTCAAAACAAACACCACCTTAGTTTAATGACAAGTATGTGTATCTCTGTCTGTCTGTGTGTCTGTCTGATTGCTGTGTCTCTGTTATATGCTGCTTGGTATAGGATTCCTAAATGAAGTGCTAATGTTTGTGATGCGCCATCTGTTGAAATTAAAAATACAATACATTTTATTACTATAAATGTCTGTGATGTGCCGTCTGTTGGAATGAAAACGCAATGTATTTTACTACTAAAAATGTTTGAGAGTTGCCATCTATGGAATGAAAAAGAAATGCATTTTATTACTACATGCATTAAGAAATACTGTATGTTCCAGTAGATGGTGCAATTTAAATGCTAATGCTGAATGTGCTGAGGCCTGTGTTCGTTATTCAGATTTCAGTCAGTCAGGTAGTATTTACATAATGCAATTAATAACAATAATTATATAAAAACTAATAATTCAAAGGCATGACAAATATCAAATAAACTACAAGTAAATGTAAGCCCTGGTCGAACCCTAACATCTTATCATCTTTACTTTATGTGTTCCCCTTACACTGTGAGGACCCCTGCATCTGAAATGGGTGGGTTTTGAGACAATAGCTGAATGAAAGATTTCCGACTTCATAAAGCACTGGGATGGAATTGTGTGATTTAAATAATAAAATGACTGGTTTGTTTTGTGTCTATGCTGTTTGATTTCTCTTTCCAGCATCATCTGCTGCTCCTCAAAAATATGAAAGTTTAATTCTAACAGTTTTGAAGTGGGATGTGGAACGAGGCCAAAACACATTCACCCACACAACTGCAGGCAAATAATCTGATAGCACATTACATTTTGGAACAGTTTATAATGACTGGCACAAACATTTACTGAAATATTGTTATGTTATGTAATATTCTTTACTAATTAAACAAAGAAGGGAGCACATTGAAATGCAGGCTCCGATTTCTGTGGGCTCGTAGGTGAAGGTGTGATGTGCTGCATATATGAATAAAAATGGACGAATCTGGCACTTCGTTAGTCATCGATCCACTTGCCATTACAGGAGTCGAAGCCTAAGGCAGTGTGTGTGCTGCACCAGAGAGAACCCGGAGTGACAACCACACACACACGCACACACACATTTACACACTCATACACATATACACACACATGCACACATATTTACACATTCATATATACACAAACATTCACATACATTTACACACTCATACCCATTCACACATACACACACACACACATGCACATACACGTTCACACAAACGCAAATTTGCACACTCATACACACATTCACAAACACATACACACATGCATTTACATACTCATACACATATACACACACGCACACATATTTACACATTCATATATACACAAACATTCACATACATTTACACACTCATACACATATACACACACATACACACATGCGCATACACATTTACACACTCACACACCCACACACACGCACATACACGTTCACACAAATGCAAATTTGCACACTCATACACATATGCATTTACATACTCATACACACACATGCACACATTTACACAATCATACACACACACCATACACACACACATTTACACAATCATACACACACGCATTTACACACTCATACACATTTACGCATGCACATGCACACACACACATACACACACACACATGCACACACGTATGCCCACACACACACCACTATTAAATCATACCAGAAGAGTCCCGAGTTGCTCCGAGTCTGTAGTTGGCACCACTGGACTGCTGATAGCACTCAGCCTTAAGAAGACCCCCTCTCACCTCACCCAGACACCTCCACTGTTTCTGAGGCCCCAAAACAGCCCGTCCTGTTGGAGTTTGTGGTTCCTGAGGAGGAGAGGGAAGAGGAGACCCAAGAGAGAAAGAAGCCAAAACAGCAGGAGCTGACGAAGGGATTCCAGACAGCGGAGTGTGGAGGACAAGAAGCTCAAAAAACAAGCAGGGTCCACAATAACAAAATGACATCAGTGCCGAAGGACCACCCTCAGCGTTTATGTTCTAGCAGGGGGTCAAGATCCTTCAATGTGGCATTGATCGCTAAGGATCCAAGTATTTTGGGGTATTTTTGTCTTTTTACTGCCTCGTATACGTAGTATAGATGGAGTACGGGAATTGTGAAAAAATTCAACCTCGTGATTGTGATGACTCTTGACTGAGTCTGAAAATACCGTTTCTGAAACGATGCCTGTGTCTGTGTGTAAACACGATCACTCAAAAATGCTTTGCCCTCCCCGGTCAGTGAGATTTTGTACTCCTGCTTTATATCCAAAATAAGTAATCCGATAAACTTTTGGGCCACTTCTGGCGACCGGAAATAGTACTTTAACTGAATACATTCACAAATTTTCAAGTAAACTATGGCTATATATAAAGATATATGATTCAAATTTTGTGTGGGTATTAAAAATGATGAAGAATAAGTAGATATGAAATTTGAGAAAAACTGTGTAACCAAATTTTTTGTATTGCGGAAATATAAATGTGTACTCGATGATTAAAAACTATATTCAATATAACACATACTCTTTCAATAACTATTATTAATTTTATTTTAATTCATACATCATAATACATCTTACTGTAATACATTTAATTTTATGATTTTTTTTTATTTCCGCCATCATTGTCATAATTAAATGTAGCTAAATGCAGTTTTACCTATAGCAATTTACTGCAACAAATATTATATATTAATACTAACATTTTCTCTGTGTTTCAGGTGACTGTAAGTCTTTTTACTTTGCACGTAAACTCGGTAATGCATTATGTAATCACGAAAAAATTACACCAGCGTTTTCGTTCTCTCTAAGTGTGAAAATATCATTTTAATATAGAGTTTGATTAGAAATAGAGACGTGTATCGTTATTATCAATTAGCAATGGTGAGAAACAAAGAGATATGATATCTGAGAAATATTGCGAAACTGGAAGTGCTTCTGATGACCTTTTCTATACGAGAAAGTTGAGGGGCGCGCACTCCCGATTCGGTTGTTCTATATTTATGTTTTACACATTTGCTGATTGGCTGTACAGACTGCATCTCTGTTGTCAGTCATTAGCAATAAAACATAAGTAACATGATAGTTAGAATTTGTTACTAACCCTCACCTATTCTGTTTCTCTTCTCGGTACTCAAATGTGACACTCGGTGCCACGGCCCACCTGCCAAGTTGTTCTGCCTGCCTAAGGTAATGTCATCTCTGATGGAGGATTGTAGGAATTGTCGGATAGAGGGGTCCTTTCATCGGATTGGCTGGCCCAGAGCTGACTCAACTGTGGAATGGCCAATAGGGTAAGCAGCTTGATGGCCGAGGTCTCCAGCACTCTTATTATGGGATATCATCTACTGTTGAATTCTGCTCTGTACTTGCAATATTTGTATTGCGCTATTATATCGTTTTGAGGATTATTTGTGTTCTTTTCTGTGAATTGTATTGTGTCCCCAGGGGTCATGCTGCCAACCCTAATGTCCATTGGAGGATCTGTGTGCTGAGAGTCAGTCTGAATGGTCAGAATCTTGGAGGTGCTGATTTCCTGGCCCATCCAGGAACCGGCTAAGAGTAAGGAAAAAAAACGTACAATCCAGAGCAAACATTAAGATCTCAGGATGCCGGTCTGCTTCTGATTCCAAGGATTAATAAAATAGCAGTGGAAGGTCGAGCTTTTAGTTAAACTGTGGACTGGTCTGCCTGCTACTATAAGAGATGCACCTTTGGTCTCAGCTTTCGAATCCCGGCTGAAGACTCACGATTTCAGTTTAGCACACCATGACTAGAGCTGCTGATTAACTGTGCAGACTGCATCTCTGTTGTCAGTCATTAGCACTAAAACATAAATAACATGATAGTTATAATTTGTTACTAACCCACACCTCTTCTGTTTCTCTTCTCTGTACTCAAATGTGACACTTGGTGCCACTGCCCACCTGCCAAGTTGTTTTGCCTGCCTAAGGTAAAGTCATCTCTGATGATGGATTGCAGGATTCATCGGGTAGAGGATTGGCTGGCCCAGAACTGACTCAACTGTGGAATGGGCAGTAGGGGAAGGCAGTTTGATGGCCGAGGTCTCCAGGACCTGTATTATGAGATATCATCTACTGTCGAATTCTGCTCTGTACTTGTAATATTTCAATTGCACTATTGTATAGTTTAGAATAGTTTCTCTTCTGTGAATTGTATTGTGTCCCCAGGGGTCATGCTGCCAGTCCTAAGGTCCATTGGAGGATCTGTGTGCTGAGATTCAGTCTGAATGGTCAGCATTGTGGAGGTGCTGATTTCCTGACCCATCCAGGAACCGGCTAAGAGTAAGGAAAAAGCTTACAAACCTGAGCATACTTTAAGATCTCAAGATGCCGGTCTGCTTCTGATTTCAAGGATTAATAAAATAGCAGTGGGACGTTGAGCTTTTAGTTAAACTGTGGACTGGTCTGCCTGCTACTATAAGAGATGCCCCTTCGGTCTCAGCTTTTAAATCCCAGCTGGACTCACAACTTCAGCTTAGCACACCCTGACTAGAGCTGCTGATTAACTGTGGAGACTGTATCTCTGTTGTCAGTCATTAGCACTAAAACATAAGTAACATCCTCTGATGGAGGATCACAAGAATCATCGGGTGGGCAGTTCCTTACATCGGATTGGCTGGCCAAGCACTGACTCAGCTGTGGAATGGCCAATAGGGGGAGGCAGCTTGATGGCTGAGGTCTCCAGGACTCTCAACAAATCCAAAATGTATTATGGGATATCATCTACTGTTAACTTCTGCTCTGTATTTGTAATATTTCTATTGAAGAGAATGAGAGGGAGAAGAGGTTGGATGATGTGGAGATAGTGAATCAGGAAGTGCAACGGATTAGCAAGGGGAAGTAAGGATAGTGATGAAGAGGATGAAGAATGGAAAGGCTGTTGGTCCAGATGACGTACCTGTGGAAGCATGGAGGTGTTTAGGAGAGATGGCAGTGGAGTTTTTAACCAGATTAATGGAATCTTGGAAAGTGAGAGGATGAGAGGAGTGGAGGTGAAATGTACTGGTGGGCCGATATTTAAGAATAAGGGGGATGTGCAGGACTGCAGTAACAACCGGGGAATAAAACTGATGAGCCACAGCATGAAGTTATGGGAAAGAGTAGTGGAAGCCTGGTTAAGATCAAAAGTGATCAGTGAGCAGCAGGATGGTTTCATGCCAAGAAAGAGCACCACAGATGTGATGTTTGTTCTGAGGATGTTGATGGAGAAATAGAGAGAAGGCCAGAAGGAGTTGCATTGTGTCTTTGTGGACCAGGAGAAAGCAAAGGACTGGATGAGTTAGAGGAGCTGTGGTATTGTATGTGGATGTCAGGAGTGAAAGAGAAATATGTAAGAGTTGTACATGATATGTACGAGGGAAGTGTGACAGTGGTGAGGTCTGCGGTAGGAGTGACGGAGGTGGGATTACATCAGGGATCGGCTCTGAGCCCTTTCTTATTTGCAATGGTGATGGACAGGCTGACAGACGAGATTAGACAGGAGTCCCTGTGGACTGTGATGTTTGCTGATGACATTGTGATCTCCAGTGAGAGTGGGGAGCAGGTTGAGGAGACCCTGGAGAGGTGGAGATATGAGAGGAGAGGAATGAAGGTCAGTAGGACCACCAAGACAGAATACATGTGTGGATGAGAGAGATGTCAGTGGAATGGTGAGGATGAAAGGAGTAGAGATGGTGAAGATGGAGGAGTTTAAATGCTTGAGATCAACAGTACAGAGTAATGGGGATTGTGGAAGAGAGGAGATAAAGAAAATGCAGGCAGAGTGGAGTGGGTGGAGAAGAGTGTCAGGAGTGATTTGTGACAGACAAGTATCAGTAAGAGTGAAGGGGAAGGTCTACAGGACAGTAGTGAGATCAGCTTTGTTATATGGGCTGGAGACGGTGGCACTGGAGACAGAGCTGGAGGTGACAGAGGTAAAGATGCTAAGATTTGCTTTGGGTGTGACGAGGATGGACAGGATTAGAAATGAGGACATTAGAGGGTCAGCTCAGGTTGAAAGGTTTGGAGACAAAGTTGAGAGGAGAGGAGAAGCGAGATTGCGTTGGTTTGGACATGTACCGAGGAGAGATGAGGGGTATATTCAGAGAAGGGTGCTAAGGATAGAGCTGCCAGGGAAGAGGAGAAGAGGAAGGCCTAAGAGAAGGTTTATGGATGTGGTGGGAGAGGACATGCAGGTGATGGGTGTGACAAAGCAAGATGATGAGGACAGGAAGATATGAGAGAAGCTGACCTGTTGTGGTGACCCCTAACGTGGGGAGCTGAAAGAAGAAGAAGAAGACTTGTAATATTTCTATTGTACTATTATATGCTATTATTATATTACTTGAGTTCTTGTCTGTGTATTGTATTGTATTGACCCCATTTCTGACACCCACAGCACTCCCAGCCTCCCTGTAAAGTGGTCTCTCACACTGAACTGCCTTTCCTGAGGTTTCTTCCATTTTTTTTCCCTAAAAGGATTTCTTTTTTTCAGTCTTCTTCGAGAGTCCAGGCTGGGAGTCTGTCAAAAGGCAAGACCTGTTAAAGCCCATTTGGGCCATCCTTGTGTGATTTTGGGGTCTACAAAAATAAATGGTATTGTATTGTAT